>NC_056629.2:92721675-92986675 GCF_002870075.4 Lactuca sativa
ACCAACTGCTGCCAGATAATGGACCCAAAATCTAGGTTAAGGCCATTGTACAACCCATACAACACCGTCATGAATGAATTGCTTGCACCATCGGAGCCAGCGCTTCTCTTAGAAATTCCCTTAAATAATAGTGTAAAGAGTCCATTCCATTAAGGAGGAAAGCAAGAATTCTTGAACTTCGTAACAGTGGTTAGGGTTTCGGTATACCCCATTTGATAGAACATAGAAAACAGTTGACCAGTTGTAATGGAGTAAGGATTTACCAGAGATGGATCTTGAGAAAGACCAATTAGGGCACAGAATCGAGTCTTGGAGATTGAGGTCTTCTCATCGTGGAGTTCAAAGTGAATCCATTCATTAATCTTGTCATAGAATGCAGTAGAGTAGACAATAGACAAGCACGACATGGGAACCACTTCAACTTTAGTCAGTGCGTCGACGAGTGGTGAGTATTTGAGACACTCAACCACATACAACATATAGGGCTCATAGATGAATGGAGTGAGATCAATGATCAGATTCTGCTGGGGTTTGAAGGTGAGAAGTGGTTGACGAACTGAAGTATCGTGAACTGATGATGAGTCTGCCATTGTAGTAGCTTGGAGAAGATGATGAACAGTTGCAGAGAATCACCGGATTTCTTTGAGAGATTTTGGGAAGTGATAAAGGTTTAGAGAGTACCGTTCCAATTCCTTTTATACATACAAGGAAGAGAGAGAAAAATCCGGATGAAATCTTGGATTATCTCAAAAATAGCGCCTGACTAGATGGGTGAACAGTTGGCATGCCGAAGATGACGTAGGAGAGAGAAAAGACGTTTCCCTTTTAGACGCCCTTTCATAAAACTCAGTTTTTCAAATCGCCAAACCGTTTGGATAGCCGCTGAGTCAGCTTCCACTTTATCCCAATCGTTTCTCCACACGACATTTGAATCTTTGTGCCTTTAGCGTTTGAATTATCATTCTGTGCAAAACTAGAATTTGGAAAATTAATTTTTTTTTCATGCATAGGGTGTAAAAGATAAAGAAATAAAACGAAATTATAGGGATAATCTATGATGTCGTAGTCAGACATAAAACAATTGATTCTGGACAAAAATCACTTCCTTCAAAGTCAATAGAGACATTAAAGTGCTTGCTAGGTTTCCCATTGAATAACAATCAATAACTTGTTGAGAAGTTTTGAAAGGCATCTTTTAAGGTTGAAGAGGGTGGCTTTCTCTTCAATTCATAATTTCGATACTTAACATAAGACCGAAACTGAATGAAGTACTTGTGAGATCATTGTGATCTGTTGAACAAGTAGGTATGATAAACTTTATAGTGACGAGGGAAGTAAGGAAATCTCAAAAAAAAATTCAAACTGGATCTTTTAGGGTTAGAGAAGCCTTGGTGAAAGGCAAGCTCATAAAGATCACATAAAAGAAAAAGAGATTTCATTGGGTAAAAAGTAATATCTTGAATTTGTGAATTCACCGTCAATTCATTAGTGGTGTTGAACTTTGGGTTTCACTTAGTACATAGTGGCATGAAACTAAGATCACGTACACAGACTTGGTATAACCATAAACCTCAGTGGTTAATACAGAAAGTCTCAAGGGTTATATTGATGAAGTGAAGTATAATGGAGAAAGATGATGAAGATGGTATAAGAAGCAAATGTACCTCTGCTTTAAAGAAAAGAAGGACCAAGCAGAAAACTCTAAACTCAATTTGAGTAGAGTAAGGTAGCTCATGATTAGAGTGAACTTGATAGCCTAGATTGGGAAAACATGATGGGTATATATCATGTTATTAAGGCTTCACTCAAAATCATTCGAGGCTTTAGTCAACATACAGCAGCATGCTTCTAGGGACTCCTAACTAATAAAACCATTTACCTGCCTTAGCTTTGCCATTGAGAATCATACTTAGACAAAAATAAAAAAACGTTAGACATAAAAAAAAAAAATAAAAAATATTTTTGTGTTTTGTGAGAATTGACCAATTGAACGAGAAAGAAAAATATTTTTGGATTTCATAAGTATTTTTATGAGGACAAGATAAGAAAAAATATTTTTGGGATTTTATAAGTAGAAAAGAAGTAATGAAAAGGGTATACATAAGAAAACAGTTGAAATGCCTTGATAAAAAAACGAACGAGTTCAAAAGGACCGAACCCAAAATAGACCGAACGTTCGGTTCATGGTCAAACTTCACCCGAAATAGACCGAACCCAAAATAGACCGATCGTTAGCTTCATTTCGGTTCACTCCATTTCGCTTGTTACCTTTAAGGAAGCAAAGGCGATTTCGATACTGACTCGGCTTGCATCATTCCTAGGCCTTGTAGAATCTTATTGAAACTTGCTTCAGGTAAGGCCTTTGTGAATATGTCTGCCAGTTGATCAGTCGTTCTGACGAAGTGAATTTCTACGTTACCTTCTTCGACGTGATCCTTGATGAAATGGTACCGTAGGGCAATATACTTAGTCTTCGAATGTTGCACGGGGTTGTGACAAATCCTGATTGCACTTTCAGAATCACAATACAGCGGGATTTTCTTCATGTTTAGCCCATAATCCTGGAGTTGACTTTGTATCCATACGACTTCAGATATACAGGATGCTGCAGCAATATATTCGGCTTCTGCAGTGGATAACGAAACATAGGTTTGTTTCTTCGATTACCAACTGACTAATTTACCATCTAGAAATTGACATCCTCCTGTGGTGCTTTTACGATGCAATCCACAGCCACCCAGATCAGCATCTGAAAATTCTTGAACAAAGAATCCAGAGTTGGCTGGATACCATAGACCGAGAGAGGAGGTTCGCTTTAGATAGCGAAATATGTTCTTCACGGCTTGAAGATGAGGTTCTTGTGGGTTGGCTTGAAATCGTGCACAGTAACAGACAGAGAACATGATATCAGGTCAACTGGTTGTAAGATACATCGGAGCTCCAATCATTTGTCGATAGAGTGTTGTATCAGCTGCTGGTTTCTCCAATGATGGTGTGAGTTTAGTTCCAAAAGCCGTAGGTACTTTCACTTTAGAGTCTCCCATCATTCCAAACTTGGTTAGCAAAGTCTTGGTATATGCTTCCTGATTAATAAAAATGCCTTCGGGTCCCTGTCTAATGTTCAATCCAAGAAAAAAGTTAATTGGACCCATTGAGCTCATCTCAAATTTAGTTTCCATCAACTTTCTGAATTCCGCTGTTAAGTTAGGATTCGTGGAGCCAAAGATGATGTCATCAACATAAATTTGGACTATCGTAAGGTGGTTACCTTCTCGCTTACGGAAGAAGGTTGGGTCAACCGAACCTTGTTTGAATTTAGACAATTTTATGAAGCGTGTGAGAGTTTCATACCATGCTCTGGGAGCTTGTTTGAGGCCGTAGACAACTTCTCAAGGATATAAAAATGATCGGGATACTTCTCGTTCACGAATCCTGGCGGTTGCTCAACATATACAGTTTCTTCAAGTTCACCGTTGAGGAAAGCACATTTGACGTCCATTTGATAGACTTCAAAGTTCTTGTGGGCAGCGTACGCAAGAAAGATACGAACAAATTCTAATCTTGCCACGGGAGCGAAGGTTTCTTCATAATCAATTCCGTCTTCCTGACAATATCCTTTGACCACCAGCCTTGCTTTATTACGAATGAAATTCCCATCTTTGTCCATCTTGTTTCTGAATAACCATTTGAGACCGACAACCGAAGCATCCTTTGGAGTTGGAATGAGACGCCATACCTTGTTTCGTTCAAACTCATTTAACTCATCCTGCATGGCTTGAACCCAGTCTGAATGATCAAGAGCTGAGTTAACAGACTTTGGTTCAATTTTAGAAACGAATGAATTGAACATACAAAACTCGACTTTTGAAAAAAGTGTAGCCTGTTTCGCCTTGATTTGAGAGCGAGTTAACACCTTTTCTAAGGATTCCCCAATAATTTGAGTTTGAGGATGATCTTTGATCCATTTGATAAGTGGAGGAAACTTTGGATCATAGATAGGATCCAATTCAGCATTGATTTCTTCTTCTAGTTCAGACAAAATGTCATCATCATCAACATTGGTGTTCTCCCCCTCGAGGAATGATTCCTGTTCAAGACTAGCATTTGTATCCCCTTCATTGGCTGGAATTTCAGTAGAGCTTGATGTATTTGGCGATGAGTTGTCCCCCTGTAATGAAGAACCTTGTTCATGATGAGTAGAGGAGCCCTCCCCCTGGATAGTAGGACGGTCATCAGAAGGTTCGCTTGCGTCTGCACCTTCGGTTTCTTTGGATTGATCATCATCCATCTTTTTAGCAGCATCATCTCTAACTTGTTTCAGATTATCAACTTTGTTGTCTTTTGCAGTTGATTCAGAGATAATCACCTTTTGAGGCTCATCAAACAGGAGCATGAATTGGTCGAAAAGATTCGAGATGGAGATAGTAACCTGACCATTCTTTGGAAATATGTCTTGCGATGCATCTTCTGTTGATTTCAATTTCTTAACATAACTATCGTCAAATGTGACATAGTATGTTTCTTCAATTTTCTTTGAGTGTTTATTGAGAACTCTATACGCCTTGGAGTTCAGGGAGTAGCCTAAGAAAATTCCTTCGTCCGCCTTAACATCGAACTTGTTTCTATTCTCTTTGGAGTTGAAAATGAAACATCTTAAACCGAACACATGAAAGAATTTCACGTGTGGTTTTCGATTGTTTAGGATCTCGTAAGGGGTAATTGATAACCACTTATTTAAGTATGATCGATTCAGAGTATAACATGCAGCCGCAATTGCATCAGCCCAAAAATACAATGGTAAGGACGCGGAGCATAGCATAGTGCGAGCAGCTTCACACAAGGACCGATTTCTCCTTTCAACAATGCAATTTTGCTGCGGAGTATAGGGGGCTGAGAAATTATGAGTCGTCCCCTTTTCAGCAAGAAAACCTTCAAAGTCTTTGTTCTTAAATTCCAGGCCATTGTCGCTCCTTATATTACGAGCTACCTTTCTTAGTTGCGTTTCCATCTGTTTAATGAAGAGCTTGAGCTTTGGAGTGGCTTTAGACTTTTGCTTAAGAAAGAAAATCCATGTAAACCTTGAGAAATCGTTCACAATAACCAGGATGTATTTGTTTCCTAAATGCTTTCGATGGACGATGGACCACATAGATCGATATGCAGTAACTCGAATGGTTCTATCACCTTAGTGTTGATAATAGAAGGATGACTCTGACAAATCTGCTTTCCCATTTCACACGCTGTGCATAGATGTTCTTTATCGAATTTTAGAACTGGAAGACCTCGAACGTGATCACCTAAGACCAATTTGTTGATGTCCTTGAAGTTCAGATGAGATAGTCTTCTATGCCATAACCAGCTTTCATCAGAGTGAGCCTTTGTGAGTAAGCACACAGCTGGTTTACCTCTTATTGGGTTGAGGTTCAAAGGATATATTTCCCCTTTTCACTTTGATTTCAACAGAATGTTGTTTGATCTCTTCTCGGCAATTTCTGAGCCTTCATCATCGAACGATACTTTTAATCTAGTACCAACCACTAGCTGTGATACGCTGATGAGATTGTGTTGGAGTCCTTCAACATAAGCTACCTTCCTTATAGAGAACTTGCCATTAGTGATCATTCCATAGCCTTTGAGAGTTCCAAAAGAGTTGTTGCCATACTTTACAATGCCACCATCTTTGAGAGAACGAAACTCTCTCAGTTCCTCCTTCCTTCCTATCATGTGACGCGAGAAACCACTATCGATGTACCATTCTTCGTCAAACTGCTCGTCACGTATAACCTGCAAAATATTAAGCAGATTTAGGAACTCAAAGTTTCTTGGGTCCTTGTGAGCCTTTTACAGGACAGGGAATAGTAAGAGAAATATCAACCATATATGTTCATTTAATTAAAGTTGTTTCATCTTTTCTTTTAATGGTAAAAACATTAATTTTGTTGATTTAGGAGGATTGGGGTTTTTGACTGAGGGACTGGAATTTGAAGAATTGAATTTAGAAGAGACTTTAGATTCCCGATTTTGCTGATCGGACTTGTAAGCATGGGGACCGAAATTACTATTTTGGTTGCCATGGGATGAAGGACCGAAACTCTCCTTTCGGTTGTTATAGGACGAGGGACTGAAACCATTCTTTCGGTTGTTAATGGGTGATGGACCGAAACTCTCCTTTCGGTTGTTTTCAATTGAGGGAACGAAACTACCCTTTCGGCTCCTATTGGTCGAGGGACCGAAATCATCCTTTTGGTTCCTATTGGTTGAAGGACCGAAACCATCCTTTCGGCTCCTATTGGTTGAAGGACCGAAACCTTCCTTTCGGCTCCTATTGGTTGAAGGACCGAAACCTTCCTTTCAGCTCCTATTGGTTGAAGGACCGAAACCTTCCTTTCCGTTGGTATTGTGATGAGGACCGAAACTAATCTTTTGGTTCCTTGAGTCTTCTTCTGATTTGTTCTTCCTTTCTATCCTTACAAAATTAGGATTTTGGGAATTCCAAAATCGTTTTCTTTCCGAGAGATTCTTCTTATATCTCAGATTTCTTTGATGCTTTCGATCAGCCACCTGTTTTGGATTTCTATGAATTTTGGCCTTTCGTTTCGAAGTATGGGCACAACATTCACTTTTTGCTAAAGAAGTATCACTTGTGGTTTGTATAGGTTCGTCCAAAGGGGGTTTAGTTCCACTTGTGCTCAGCACATCATACTTTGTAGGCTCATTTAGTGGTTCAGGTATGTATCTACCTTTCACTCTCCATTAGGTTTTCTAAGAAAGACCCTTCGTCTCATCTGTGTTGTCTATTGGGGCCGACCAGAAGAATTCGTCACATCCTCCAGCATTGTCTTCTTCTACCATAGCTGTTAACTCTGCAGTTTTTTGTGGAGTTACTCCCGATACAGTGTAGACTTGGTTTGGGCTAGTTTGAACCTTTTGGTATACAACAGCTTTAGCTTTAAGAACTTTGGTTTTGTCGGTAGATGAATGAGCAAATTCAACAGAGTTTTCAGAAATTAGATTCTTATGTGACTTAGGTTCGTTTTTGGCTAATTCAGAACAGTCCACCAGATCCTCTACAGAGATTTCACTCATATCATCATCCTCATTAAGTTCAGATGTATTTTCAACATCAATTTTATTTTCTGAACTTAAATTGGCATTCAAAGAGTCAAATTTTTGTATAGTTTCGACTCTCAATTTCAATCTATCATTTTTGTCTAATAGATTTTTGAGCATGTCCTTATGGTCCTTGGACTTTATGTAGGATTCAATTTTGTCCAGACCTATTTTATACGCTGGAGACACTTCATCAGAAGATACAACACTTTCACAGTTGTAGGCTTCAGCGTCGATTTCATCCTCCTTTAATTCAAGGAAAGGAAAAATCATATGATGTATCTTCTTCCCTATTTCACAATCAAGATGCAACTGAGTGATGTTAAAATAGAGTCTCTTAGCAATTAAACAAAACACATTTCACTGTTTAAGAAGTTTAAGATTGTCTCTTTGCAAATAAATAGAATCATCTTTAGATCTAATTAACTCCTTTTCCTTTTGCTCGATCCACATCCTTCGTTCCTCACTCTTTGAAGAAATCCTGCTGATTTGATCAGTTAGGTTAGAATTTGTGACACAGGTTTGGGTGAGATTGCTACTTATGCTTGAGAATTTTGACTTTAAATTATTTCATTCCTTTCATAATTATTAGCAGGTATTTTTAGAGAAGCAAGAATATTTTGTACCTTTTTGATCAACTCATCACATTCGTTGATCTAAGCACTAACAGGCTTGGCAGTAAAACATCTGTCTTCTCGCTCTCTTTCCTCTTCAACTCCCCCCATCAGTTGTGTATCCTCTCATTTGGGACACACCTTCGGTCACTACAAAGCATCTCCCCGTTGCATGATCTGCTTTTGCTAGCATAGCCTTTCCATGAGACTTCATCATCCTCAAAATCTGTAGACCAGACCTCCACACCACCAAACTCATCACTGTTGTTTGTACCCTGCAATTTTAAAGCATTCATGGTAGAGTTATTAACAGTAGACTTTCTTTTCTTAATTTTCTCCACTCTTCTTAGGAGGCTCGCTTCCTCATCTTCTTCGTTTGACTTTTCTTCTTTCTTTCTCAACATATAGTCTTTAGCAAAATGATTTTTGCCTCCATAGTAATGACAGGCGAATCCTGAGTCTCCTCCAAATTTAGCTTCCTTCTTTGACTCTTCAGATTTTGACCCCATCTTCGGTTCCTCCTTGATCCTTTCGACGTTGTAACTACCCTACCAGTTTCGGTTCTTGTTGGCTAGGAATTTCTTCTTAATGAATTTTCTAGGATTGGACACCATCATGGCGTATTCTCCGCCGATTAGATCATAATCTGCAAGATGTAATTCCTCTTTTTCTTCAACCGAACTTTTTCCTTTGGAGACAAGAGCTGAAGAACCCAGACCAAAAACTGCATTTGTTTCCTTTGATAGAGCATTCTCATGAGATTTTAAAATACCCACTAGTTTTTCCAGAGAGTAGGATTTGAATTGTTCATAAGCGTTGACTGTTGACACAACAGCCATCCATTCAGGTCTGAGGCCATTCATGAAAGTAACCTTTTGTTCAATAACTTTTCTTTCAATCCCATGCTTTATCATCTTACTTAAAAGATGATTGAAGCGATCAAAAGTTTGAACAAGTTTTTCTTCAGGCTTCTGCTTAAAGTCACCAAACTCAGATAGAAAGAAAGTTTGGATAGAGTGTTCCAAGTCTTCGTCTGTGGAATATAATTCCTTCAATCTATCCCATATTTCCTTAGCTGTAGCACAAGAACTCACTAAACGAAACATATCCGGATGTAGCACAAACCTTATCATCCTCAGGGCCTTGATGTTGCATTGAAACTTCTCTTTTTCATCCTGAGGAATATCTTTGACATCATTGACAAGCTGATTGTATTCTTTTTGTGTTTTAACAATCTTTGATGTGCTTGAGTGAGCAGATGGGCCTGCAGTAATAGCTTCCCAGATTAAATACCCATTGTCCTCCGATCCAATCACGTAGTCTTGAAAGTGATGTGTCCAAACTTCATAGTCTTGTGTATACAAGATTAGTATTCTTGTTGTAGACCCTATGCTTTTGGAGATATTGATCGGATTGGTTTATGAATCATCCATGGACATTGTAAATACTTTTGATCGATAACCTGTAAAAGATCATACTTGTAATATATCGTTAGGGTTAGATCAACAATTAATGAGATACGTCAATAAAGAGTGACGGCTCAATAAATATCAATCAATGCAGAATTAAAACCCTAAGAACTTCTTCAACAGAAGAGGCGTGTATGAATTACACAGTCTCCTACTCTGATACCAATTGATGAATTCAAAACTCTTAGATCGATTAGATCTTTCACAAGTACAATAAAAGAAATCAAACTGTTTAAGAACAATATGAGAATGAACACAGAACAGAATCAAATATGTGCTTATGATTCAAAAATGAGTCACGCCTCAGCAGAGCTCGATGAAGAACTTCCGCTGTAGAGGCGAGCTAGGGTTTACAAAACAATGAAGCAAATAAACAATGAAAGCGATACCAACTAAGTCTGCATGCATGCAACTTATATACTAAACCCTAGTACAAAATTATGCAAGACTAGACAGGCCCAATACTGGAATTCAGACTGGGCTATGGACCGAGCCCATGACGCAATCTAATAGACTCAACAAGTTTTGCTCCATACAACTCGTCAAGCATATCATCGAGTCGGGGGATGGCAAGACGATACATTACCGTGATATTTTTGATGGCACGAAAATCTATGCACATCCTCCAAGAACCGTCCTTTTTTGGCACCAATAAGACTGGAACAACACAGGGACTCATACTTTCGTGAACCAATCCCTTTGAAAGTAACTCTTCAACTTGCCTTTGTAACTCCTTAGTTTTATCGAGGCTTGTTCTATAGGCTGGTTTGTTAGGAATAAATGCCCCTGGCATAAAGTCAATTTGGTGTTCAATCCCACGAATTGGTGGCAATCCATTTAGAACATCCTCAGCAAACAAGTCTTCAAATTCCTGCAAGAGAGAGGTAACATCGCTCGGAAGATTTCCGACTGAAATGTTAGTGGCTACATGAGCTTCCTTAAACAAAAGAAGCACAAAATGCATTTCAGATTTGAAAGCTTCTCTTATCTCACTTTTTTTTTGCAAGTTTTAGATATTTATTTTAATTTTTTTCTTTCCCTCTTTTCTTGACATTTTCTTTGTTTTTTTCACTCTCTTTTTTCGTTCATCATCCTTTTTTTCTCACTCTCATTTTGTTTTCTTCACTCTATTTTTTTCGTTCATCAGCTTTTTTTTTTCTCACTCTCATTTTTTTCTTCACTATTTTTTTTGCATCTTGTTGAAGTTTTTCTTGATCTTGGTAAACTTGAATTGGTGACATTGGTACAAGAGTTATCGGTTTGGTTTTTTAAACAAAAGTGTATTTGTTGGTGAAACCGTCGTGACTTACGTGCCTATCATATTGCCATGGTCTACCTAGTAGGAAATGAGTAGCTTGCATATGTAACGCCCCGACTCTTAGGTAATAATTTTATGGCTTCAATTTTCATAAATTGCAAGGTTTACTCAACGAGTCGGATGCCCTGACTCGCCGAGTAGAAGCGGATTGGGCCACGTGTCTAAGTGACCTACTCGTTGAGTCCAAGATAGGACTCGACGAGTAGGAGCTGCAGGATGAAACCCTAATTTCTAGGGTTTTGCATCCTATTTAAAGGATCATTATCCTCCTTTAGCCCCCTTACAGCCTTTTGAGAGTCCAGCAAACCTTAATCCGTGTGTATGCTCCATTCTTGTGTGTTTTAAGCTTTGGAAGGTGGATCTTAGTGAGAAGAGCTTGGAGAGGAAGTGACTAGAAGCATGGAACTTGTGGGGAACTTAAATCTACCTCAGTTAGCATATTTTGAAGGTATCAAGTCGTTACGTTGACCACATTTCCTTCTAGATCTCATTTGGTTAAAGATTAGTGCTTTACTAGCATATTAAGAATCTATTCTTCGGTATGAGCTAAGATATGAAGTTGTAACTTCAAATCTGAACTCTTTTTGGTCTTCGAGTCCATAAAGCTTTCAGCTTTAGCAAGCATGAACCTCTCCTTAAGTGTAAAACTCCATTACAAGCTTGGTTTTGGCATTTAAGTCCTTAGAGCCTTGCATGCATGTAAAGTTTGCAACATTACGTGATAAGCATTCCTTGGGAAGCTGCATCTACAATATAGAGCCTTGGAATCGCTTACAAAGCATCTGAATCAAGAAAGGTCTGCAGGGAATCGACGAGTTACATGGTCAACTCGGCGCGTCCGATGAAGATTGTCGTATAAGGACTTCCGCATGGGCTCGGCGAGTCAGTAGGGTGACTCGGCGAGTCAGCTAGGGTTTCCTCGACTTTTGGACATGCATGAACTCAACGAGTTGTACGAAAACTTGATGATTCAATAGGGGATTTCATGACTAATCAAGTTCTGGAAGGACTCGACGAGTCAATGAACTGCACTCGACGAGTCGGGTCAACATGGACTGTTGACTTTGACCGTTGACTATGACTTTGATAAGGATTGACTAGTTGACTTCTGGGGCATTTTGGGAAAACTAGAAACGTATAAATATGGTTCTATGGTGAATATAGGTAGTGGTGTTTGTGGCGGTGATCCGAGAGTTTGAGCTTATCATTTCGAGTCGATAGTTAAGAGGTGAGTTACCTCACTATGCTAAGGGTCTAAGGCACTAAGGCCGGCCCATTGGATATGATATCCTAGAAGTTGGTAGTATATTGAGTATGAGTTAGTGTTGCATGTTTGTTGTTATGCTAGTTAGGTAGATCTGTAGGAGTACCTGTAGTATCATGTGATTCTCTGTATGTGCATTAGTTGTGTTATATGTCGACATATTATGTGGATGGGTTGAGGTGATATTGATCCGTGCGGTAACCAACAAACCCTAGAGCATTTTAGATACAAGCTGAGGGAGACTTGTATTGTGGGCTCGATGACAATCCAGATATGAGTTGTGGGCTCGGGAGGCAATCCGAACTCATACTGTGGGCCCAGGGTAATCCAGTCTATAAGGTTGGGGACCCTGTACATGTTTCTATTTGTATATGTGTTATGTGCAGTATATCAGTATTTTGGGGGAACTCACTAAGCTTTCAGGCTTACAGTTTTCAGTTTACTGTTTCAGGTACATCAGGGGATCGCGACAAGGAAAAGGCGTGATCGTATAGCTCCTCATGTTTTGTTTATATTTCTGGGAAAACTCTGATATTATACATTTTGGAAAACAGGTTTGTAATGATTTAATGGTTTTGAAAAGTTTTTAAAAGTTAAATTTGGCATGATTTTAATGGGTGTAACAACATAGGAACAACATCACACAACACCTCGTCTTCATATCTTCCAATCCGAAATCAAACAATCTCCAGTTTTGTAACTCGCACCTCACCACTATCATTGAGTCATTGGAGTTTGTATGTTTTTGATGCTTCATCTTAGGTAGACATAACTTTTCAACCATGGAAGTACTTGAAACGTTAGTACAACTTCCACCATCAATTATAACACTACATACCTTGCCTTGAACATAGAAATGAGTATGAAATATATTCTCCCTTTGGGCATTATCTCCCTCCTTGGATTGAATGTTTAGAGCTCGTATTGCAACTAGCAACTCACTTAGAACAGCCACCACTTCATCATCACTAGAATCTTTCGACGAAATGATAGATATGATTCATCCGTTTTGATCTCGCCATTTTCTCTAATCACCATGCTGAGCTTATTTAGGCATTGACTTGCAATATGACCCCTTCCTTGATACTTGAAACACTTTATGTAATGATTCCTAAGAGTAGAAGAATCACTTTTTCCTTTTGAAGTGTTTATTGTTTTAGGATTAGATTTGGAATTAGAAGAAGAAGTAGGTGTATTTTCTGATTTTTTTGAAGTACTAGCCTTCCAAGTGTTATTTCGAGGCCCGCCACCTCTTTTTAATTGTTTTACAATTTTAACAACCATATAGACCATGTCTTCAGTTTCAACATAATGAAGGATTGCAACACGATCATGAATTTCAAGATTTAGGCCACGGTTACCTCATGATCCTCCTCAACATTGGCACGAACCATCATAACCTCCTTTTCTTTGAAATAATTGTCAACACACTTTGTGACAACCCGAAATTTCCATTTGTACAAACAATATCTATTCAATAGAGGTCAGTCCAATTTCAGTGATTTTTAGACTTTTCCGAACAAGTTTGTGTACATTAGGGTTTACACTTTAGGAGATATCAGGAGAGTGGATGCTCCTGGGTTTGTGAAATTTGAACATTTCAAGTTTCATAATGTTACAGTCCAAGTTCGAGAATAAAAATATTTTCTGTCAAAATATTTCAGGACTATAAATAGTTTTCTGAATTAAATTAATTCATTATTCACAATTCCAACTAGAGAAAAGCCATTTTCTCTCTGACGGATCTTCGGGTTTTTATCCCAGATTGTGAGTAACTCTTTCTAGTAGTGTTAGAATACATATTAGATGCTTATAACATGATTTAGATGGCTAAATCATTAGATCTAGGAGTTTACTCCCCAAGGTGTTCTTGGGCGGTAAACTCCCGAAACGAAGCCAAAAACCGACACTTGTGTTATGATAAAGCATTAGACTATTATGTATGCAAGTTAGGGACAAGAAAACATGCAAAAATCCACCCAAGATTGGGAGTTTACGGCCCAGAACTCTCTTAGGCCGTAAACTCCATTTCCTAACACTAAAATGTGTTTTGAGGACACTAGGACTTTAAGGCTTGCATCTAGGCTATTTTCCCAAGTAGTTTAAGGTCTTAAACACATCAAATGACACAAATGAAAGTGAGTTTACGGCCCAAGTGAAGCTTAGGCCGTAAAGTCCATATAAATGGACATAAAGGGTGTTTTCATGACACCTAAAGCCCTAGACCTTTACAAGAAATTGTACCCACTTAATGGAAGGACCAAACCACACCAAAATCACTTAACCAAGTGAGTTTACGGCCAAGACATGGTTCTTGGGCCGTAAACTCCTAAAAAGGGCACTAAGGTGTGCCTAATGCCTTCATATGCTAGGAATAAAAGTCTAGAACATATCCCACAAATGCAAGAGACTTGAAAGCAACAAAAACCACACCCCAAGGGAGTTTACGGCCGTAAACTCCAAGGGGAAATGGCCTTGAGGCCGTAAACTCCTATTTGGAGTACTTCTAGACCTTAAACCCTTCCAAGGAATTAGCCATTAAGTTAGAATAATTCTAGAAAGTATTTGGGACTTCAAAACACACCAAACACACATGTTTGGGAGTTTACGGCCGTAAACTCAAGAGTTTACAACCGTAAACTCCATGTGTGATGGTTTATGGAGAGTAAACTCTCATATAGGGTCCTTTGGAAACCCTAAACACAAATACCCTGTCCCACAATAAACTAGATGAAATCCTTAAGGCTTAAAACACTTATATAAAGTGTTTATTATGTCTAGGATGTCTTAACATTATCAATTAGTCATTTGAGTCTAATTGAGTGCATATATGTGTGATTATATGTTCATTAGGATCGTAGTGTGTGAACAAGTCCTCGCTTGACACCTAGCCATCCTATCCCGTTCAGTTCATTCCAATCACCAACTACAGGTGAGTTCATACCCCTTAATCAATGTTTTAAAGGATTTTAAATGCTTTAATGGGGGGGGGGGGATACAAGTAGAAAACAATATGTTATTAAATCAATCTTATGTATTTTATAACTGTGTTTTCACTCAGTAGATTTCACATATTTCAAAAGGTGTCACATGAAATGGTTTTCTATCTTAAAATACTTGGATAACAGAAGTATTAGTTTTGAAATGTTTAATGACTTCAAGTCACTCTAAATTATTGTTCAAAACTCCTAGATATCTTGCAAAACCATTGTTTGACCTTTGTAAATCAAACTATACTTATGCATATATGTTCATTTATATGATAGAGATTATAGTTTTCATCCTTAGTTCAGTTTCCCGCACCCTAGTGTATCAAGGGTGTATAAATCTACTTGAACAAACCACATACTTTCCAGTTAATTATCATAGGGATAGTTAGAAAGAACAAAACATTATTCCTATTGCAAGGAATCACACAAGAGTCAGTTCATTCATGAGTCCATACCAGTACATTACCTGATACATGAGTACAATTACCGTTGATTACATGATACCTGAGTACGTTTACATATACTTACTTGATACATGATTACGCTTACATGAACACATTACATGAATACCATACAGGAACACTGTTACTTAGGTGCATTATCCTGTATTTACTTACCTCGATACTTGTACTTAGAATTACGAGGATGATTTATTAGTATTTACTGTGTAAATTGTCTTTCCTATCCCAGTTCAATCGGATGTTTCGGTGGGACTTACCATTCCAAATCCCACTGATTAGCACCAGTGGTCGATGAACGTCTACGGATGTCTAAGGTAGTCACTTGTTTAGTAGTCAGTGACGGGACTAACCATCCCACTGTCCACTGTTGCAACAGTGGATGAGATGCGAATCTTCGGAGGATCATTAGGTTGACGATCTGCATTAAGAGATCGATACAGGGACTAACCCTCCCTCCACCCTGCTGCCGCTACAGAGGATGAGGGGACACTCTTCGGATGTTCCATAGGGTCTATCTTTCGCTTCAGCGATGTCGTGTTTGTCCTAGTAACCCAAGCAATAACACTTACATGATTATATTTTCCCTGTTTACTTTATTTTGTGATCAATTTCACATAAACGAGGAGTTAGACTAAGTGCTATAGTACTAGTCAATAGAAAGGAAAAACTATCATTATACATATAGAACATTCGAGTCTTGGTAGAAGACTACACTTCATACATACAAACCATTCATGTCTTGGTAGAAGACTACACTTCATACATACAAACCATTCGTGTCTTGGTAGAAGACTACACTTCATACATACAAAACATTCGTGTCTTGGTAGAAGACTACACTTCATACATACAGAACATTCGGGTCTTGGTAGAACTCTACATTTCATACTTATAGAAAATAAGGGTTTTTCTAGGGATTTCATACTTACCTCAACATTTTCATTTAAATTTTTACATGGCTTTTATAACAGATTTTCACAAACCAGGCAATGACACTTATATACTTATGAACTCACCAGCTTTAAAGCTGATACTCGCTTTCAAAATAACTTGTATTCTCAGGTCATCAGTAGACAGGTAAGGAGGCCAGGTTTTGAGAAGACGGAGCAGACAAGTCTTGTCTTTTATTTTGATTGTATATTTTGGTGTCTTATTACAATGAAAGAACACACATGTATTAAACTTTACTTATAATGCAATGGATGATGTTGTTGCTTGTTTATTATATTACACTGTTGTGATACTGTACATGACGTCCTCCACCCCTGAACGTTTCCGCCGTTCGTGGTTTTGGGGTGTGACAGATTGGTATCAGAGCATTGTTTATAGTGAATATAGTATATCAACCCAAAAAAGATATACTAACTATGAATACATGGGATTAAAACATTCTGTCTCAGAGTTATACTTTTAAATAATAAAATATTTAAGTAAGTATACGTGCCTGCATTCATACTAAAATCAGTGTCACAACGACAAGAACAAAAGTATTATGATTGTTGAATATCACAAGTAAGCCTGGGGATATATGGTCAGTCTTAGGAATGGCATAGTCTGATCAACTATGCTGGTCCGAGGAGTGATTAGAATATGCCCAAGAATGGTTGTGATATGGCAACAAGTCTAAAAACTTACCACATTCGCCAACTAGAGTCTGCTCATGAAAGGACTCTGGTCCGCAATGCAAATATGCAAAGGGATCTTGCTGAAACCTAAGCGGAAGTTAGAGAACTTTGAGCGCAGCAAGCAAGGTCGGACGGGCGTATAAGGGACATTGAACGTCTACTGTCGGGATCGAGGACTCATGCTAGCAGTTCTCGTCGCCGATAGAATCTCGTCGACTCATCTTTTGGATATAACCTAGTTTATGTAAAACTTAGGTCTAATTTCCTATCTGTATAAATCTTAGACCTGTTAGGTCTTGATCTGGTCTAAATTCTGTCAAAATTTTTCCATCATGATTGATGTAAGGCCTACTTCTAGGCCATTTTTCCCGAACTTGTTACATCTGTAATTCCAGTATTATTGACAGATATCTCATCTTATGGAAATTATTATCCAAATGCTATCTTCTTCATTTAGTCATGCTATTCTTTCTGTTGTTGGACTATGGGGATTTAGTCCATGAGACACATTCATTTATCATTTATTCTTATCCGTGTCGTCATCTTTTAAACATATAGTTAAAGATGCCGCCACGCAGGAATCCAAGGAGGAACCAAAACAACGCAGCACCAATACCACCACCTCCACCACCACCTGTACCTCTTTAACCACCAAATCCTTTTGATGCCACTATGTTCCAGGCAGCCTTCACAGTAGCAGTTGCAGCTGCTATGTCAGCAATCAACGCTCCTGCCCCTAGTGGATCAGGAACAGGTGCACCACCCTCAAACCACGGCGAAAGCCATGGACACCCTCGGGAATGCACCTACAAGGATTTCACTAACGCCAAACCCCGCAGATTCAATGGGACTGGGGGTGTTATGGCGTTGAGACAATGGATTGAAAAGATGGAGTCCGTCTTTGAAATCTGTGCTTGTTAGGAGGGCATCAAGGTCAAGTTTGCATCTTGTACCTTCTCTGACCGAGCACTAACATGGTGGAACAGCCATGTTAACTATTTAACTCTGGTGGTGGCGTATTCCATCAGCTGGGAAAAATTGAAAGAAATGCTGATGAAAGAATACTGTCCTCGAGGCGAAGTACAAAAAGTCGAGCAGGAATTCTGGGGTCTACAAATGGTTGGATCCGATATCACTACCTACACAAATAGGTTTTGTGATTTGGCAAACTTATGCCCCGACATGGTTGCTCTCCAGAGCAAAAAGATCGAGAGGTATATCTGGGGACTGTCGCCCCAGATCCAGTCAAGTGTGATCGCTTCCAGGCCTATTACTTTTGATAGTGCCAAGGAACTGGCACAATCTCTTATCGATCACCGGAAACCTCAGAACGCAACAATCCCTACACCTGTACCACAAAAGTCCAACCCCGACCACGACAGGAAGGGGTGGAATAAGAGGAAAAGAGGGGCTTCGCAAGGGTCCTCCAAGAAACAACAACTTGTGGCGATCAATGCTGCCACAGTTACTCCTGTTGCCCCTGCAAACCTCTTACCAGCAAGAACATATGCTAGAACTCTCCCGAAGTGCACCAAGTGCAACTTCCACCACCACGGACCTTGCAAAGAGATGCAGTGCTCTAACTGCAACAGGAAGGGACACACAGTCCGTTTCTGCAAGACTCCAACAGCTCAAGCTGCTCAGGTTCCTAACGCCGGTATTGGCCAAGCTTGTGGCGAAGTGGGCCACTACAAGAGGAACTGCCCTAAAGCAGGGATGGCTGGAGGAGTGGGAAGAGTTATGGCCCTAGGCCACGAGGAAGCAGTAGCTGATCCTATGATAGTTACTGGTACGTTTCGCCTCGATAACTCATATGCTTGCATACTTTTCGATAGTGGAGCCGAGAAAAGTTTTGTAAGTCACAAATTTGCACACCTGCCTAAACAAAAACCATGTGCATTAGATAATTCATTCATAGTAGAAATGGCTAACGGGAAAACGGAGAGTACAAACAACATATACGTAGGTTGTACCTTAACTTTAGATGGCCATACTTTCAAGATAGATCTCATGCCAGTTACCATTATATGTTTCGACGTCATCATCGGTATGGATTGGTTGAGTCTTCTGCGTGCCGACATTATGTGCTTCGAAAAAGCAGTTCGTCTTAACCTTCCTAACAACGAAACTTTAATTATCTACGGCGACAAACCTAGTACGAGCCTTCGCATCATTTCGTGCATTCAAGCACAGAAGTGTTTGCGGAAGGAGTACCATGCATTTCTCGCACACGTCGTCGATACCAGCCAAGAACAGAAAGACATCCAGAAAATCCCAGAAGTACGCGACTTTCCCGACATATTCCAAGAAGAACTTCCCGGTTTACCACCACAACGCCAAGTTGAGTTCAGAATCGACTTAGTGCCAAGGGCTACCCCCGTAGCAAAATCTCCTTATCGTCTTGCACCGGATGAAATGCAGGAACTTTCCAGTCAACTTAACGAACTTCTAAAGAAGGGATTCATTCGACCAAGCTTCTCACCATGGGGAGCACCGGTCTTGTTCGTCAAGAAGAAAGATGGATCGTTTCGCATGTGCATCGACTATAGAGAACTCAACAAACTTATGATTAAAAATCGTTATCCCTTGCCCCGCATTGACGATTTATTTGATCAACTTCAAGGAGCCATCTACTTCTCGAAGATAGATCTGCGATCCGGATACCACCAACTATGAGTGTTAGAGGAAGATGTTCCCAAGACAGCCTTCCGAACTCGTTATGGGCACTACGAGTTTGTAGTGATGCCATTTGGATTAACTAATGCGCCCGTAGTATTCATGGATCTGATGAATAGGGTGTGTCGTCCTTACTTGGATCAGTTCGTCATCATCTTCATTGATGACATACTCATCTACTCTCGAATTAAGGAGGAGCATGGTCAACATCTCCGTAAAATCTTAGAAACATTGCGAGCGGAGAAACTCTACGCAAAGTTCTCGAAGTGCGAATTTTGGATTCGGCGAGTCGAATTTTTGGGACATGTGGTTAGCGAAGAAGGTATACACATGGACCCTTCCAAAATTAAGGCCATCGAGAACTGGTCAGCACCAAAGACACCTACTGAAATTCGTCAATTTCTAGGTCTAGCTGGCTACTATCGCAGGTTCATTCAGAACTTCTCCAGCATAGCGAAACCTCTTACAACCCTGACCCAGAAAGGTGTGGCCTTCGACTGGGAAGAGAAATAGGAAAAAGCGTTCCAAATGCTCAAACGAGCCTTGTGCACCGCCCCGATACTATCCCTTCCTGAAGGAATAGAAGACTTCATTGTCTATTGCAATGCATCCAATCAAGGACTCGGATGTGTTCTGATGCAGCGAGGTAAAGTCATCGCCTATGCCTCGAGACAGCTGAAGACACATGAGGTTAACTACACAACCCACGATCTTGAGCTAGGAGCAGTTGTGTTTGCTCTGAAGATCTGACGACATTACCTATACGGTACCAAAAGCATGATCTTTACAGACCATAAGAGTCTACAGCACATTTTCGACCAAAAAGAGCTCAACATGAGACAACGACGGTGGGTCGAGCTACTTAGTGATTACGAATGCGAAATTCGTTATCATCCGGGTAAAGCCAGTGTAGTAGCCGACGCCCTAAGTCGGAAAGAATATATTGGACGTAGAGTCAAGTCTTTGACTCTAACTATCCATTCACACTTGTCCACGCAAATAAAGGAGGCTCAGCTCGACACTTTGAAACCTGAAAACGTGGTTGGTGAATCCTTTAGAGGGATGGATAAGAACTTGGAAGTCAAGGGTGGCGGAGCCTTATACCTCATGGATCGGATCTGGACACCGAAACACAGTGGCTTCACAGACTTGGTCATGACCGAAGCTCACAACACTCGTTATTCTGTCCACCCGGGTTCAGATAAGATGTATCTGGATCTTAAAAAGCTATACTGGTGGCCTAACATGAAAGCAGATATTGCTGCCTTCGTGAGTAAATGCCTTACTTGCGCAAAGGTCAAGGTCGAATACCAGAAACCCTCCGGTCTTCTACAACAACCGGAGATACCAGAATGGAAGTGGGAGCGGATCACTATGGACTTCATAACCAAGTTGCCCAAGACGACGGGTGGACTTGATTCCATATGGGTCATCGTCGATAGACTGACCAAGTCTGCACACTTCCTACCGATCAAGGAAACAGACAAGATGGAGAAACTTACCAGAACTTACATTAGGGAGATTGTAAGGCTGCACGGTGTTCCTTTATCTATCATCTCAGACCGAGATAGTAGATTCACCTCGAGGTTCTGGCAGTCATTACAAAATTCCCTAGGAACCAGGCTGGACATGAGTACAGCCTACCATCCACAGACCGACGGGCAAAGTGAGAGAACTATCCAAACCTTAGAAGATATGTTGTGCGCCTGCGTGATAGACTTTGGAAAAGCTTGGGATACTCATTTACCCCTTGTTGAATTTTCCTACAACAACAGTTATCACACGAGCATAAAGGCAGCTCCATTCGAGGCCCTCTATGGCCGAAAGTGCAGATCCCCTCTGTGCTGGGCTGAAGTGGGTGATACCCAGTTAGCTAAGGGACGAGTTCCCGAAAGCACTCTCACGGGTCCGGAAATCATTCGGGAAACGACAGAGAAGATCGTTCGAATTCGTGAACGATTAAAAGCCTCTAGAGACCGACAGAAAAGCTACGCCGACAAGCGTAGGAAACCATTGGAGTTCCAGGTGGGCGACCGAGTCCTACTGAAGGTCTCACCCTGGAAGGGCTTGATACGCTTTGGAAAGCGTGGGAAGCTAAATCCAATATACATAGGGCCTTTCGGGATTCTCACAAGAATCGGCTTTGTGGCTTACAAGCTCAATCTACCGAAAGAACTCAGTAATGTACATCCTACCTTCCACGTGTCAAACTTGAAAAAGTGCCTATCTGACGAGACTCTTGTTATTCCACTCGACGAGATCGAGATCAACGAGAGCCTCAACTTCATGGAGGAACCAGTAGAGGTCATGGACCGAGAGGTCAAGCAAACAAAGCAGAGCCGTATCCCAATAGTGAAGGTGCGCTGGAACGCAAAGCGTGGACCGGAATTCACTTGGGAACGTGAGGATCAGATGAAACTGAAATACCCTCACCTTTTTGCTTAGTTATTTGTAATTTCTTATTTGCTTACATTCTAATTTCGGGAGGAAATTCCTTCTAACGGGGGGATGATGTGACAACCCGAAATTTCCATTTGTAAAAACAGTATCTATTTGTCACACCCCGAAAACCGAAGGCGGAAACATTTCCGGGGTTGACTCCACGTTGAGTATCAAATCCAATGTACATAGTAAGTAAAGTGAAACAAACATTACATTACATATTAAAAGCTTTACAATTTGTTTCAAAAAAACACAGTTTATATAGTTGTGATACATAATATAGATATTAACAAAATGAGCGAGTCTTGCACGCACATGATCCTGAACCAAGTAAGTCTTCGGGTACCTGTACTATCGTTGACCTGAGAACACAAGCGGTTTGAAAATCAGCATAACGCTGGTGAGTTCATAAGCAGTTTTGTTTTGTGAAAATGTTTATGTTTCCTTTCTGTTTCTGAAAATGTAACACACACCAAGAAAATCCCATATTTTCTTAAAAGTTGGTTATTGTTTCATAAGAATAATGTATGGTTTAGTTATCCGGTACATTGTTTTATGTCTTTAATGTATCAGTGTATTCCCAGGAAAGTCCCATACTTTCCTGAAGTGTAGTTATTGTAAAAGATGTAATGTTATTCAGTTGGTTACTCTTGTCTGATTATGTGTAGGTTTCCCAGGAATGCCCTATGCTTTCCTGTATGTTTGTTTTCAATGTAAAAGATGTATTATGTTAGACCTGGTTATGTACAAGATTTCCCAGGAAGGTCTCATACCTTCCTGAAGGTTGGTTATCATATGTAAAAGATGTAAAAGATGTAAAAGATGTAAAAGATGTAAACTGAATCCTGGTTATCTGTAAAATGTATTATGTGATTCATTATTACTATTAGTAAATCTCTGTTATCCTAGTTGCGAGTTCCATAACCATACTAAAGACTGAACCTGTGGCAATAAGTAGTCCACATCCTTGTGGCAATAAGTGGTCCACAATCCTTATGACTTTCGTCACCCTTGAACCATTTTGGTTCGGCTGTAGCTAACAGCCAGGTGTAGGGTAGTCAGCCCCGTATAGATCTATACACTCAAGTCACGCTCTCTAAATCCCAGAGATTCTGGTTACGGGTGTAGTCCTCCACTCGCGTATCTCTGTGGAGTGTTCGCCGAGGACGTGTCTCCAATCATACGGAATAACAAATTTACTAGTAATAATAGTATAATCCTCCATTCGCGTATCTCTGTGGAATGTTACCGAGGACAAGACAGTGTACGAATTATATTGTTCATGTGTTATAATGTCATGCTTTTAACTGATAAAATGTGGAAACCATTTGTGAAATATATATAAAACATAACCGTTTATAAAATCCATTTCACAAATAAATGTATAAGTGAATTGTATGATCTACTGGTTATCAGTTACGTATATCAGTATTAAAAGCATAAGAAATGTGAAACACACGCACACGAAAATAATTTTGAGTACAGGAAAAACCTTGTACTTTGCTTGTGTTCCCCCCCTGAAAACAGTGAAAAACAGTGAAAATGGTAGGGGTATGAACTCACCGGACTCGGAAACGTGTCGGTTTTGGATACTAGACGTTGGTTCGGGGTTTGATTACTCGCGATGTCCCTATGTAAAATGAAATAATGTCCATATATATATATATATATATATATATATATATATATATATATATATATATATATACATTTAGAGATACATTCACTAATCATATGGAACATTATACTCCAATGAGGTTAAACACCTCAAAACGAGCGTTTGGAGTGACCCGGGTGACATCTTCGGACTTGTAATGGCACTAGGGACTTGGGACTTGAGTTTACTCTCCATAAGTAAACATTTAAATGAGTTTACAACCATAAAACACACTCACACATGAGTTTATGGCCATAAACTCATGTTGGTGTGGTTTTGATGATCTAAGGGCTTAAATGGACATGGGGATTGCTAGAATGAATTTTCTAAAATGCATTGGAACACTTGGAATGAATTTAAATCATCAAAATGATTATTTTATGGGAGTTTACGGCCTAATATAGGCTCCTGGCCATAAACTCCTTAATTTTCATGAAAATGGTGTTAAATGTTGTTAAAACAAATCACATGTGATTAATAGGATTATTCCAAGACCTAGTATGAGTTTTATGGTACATTTGAGGGGTGTTATGGAGTTTACGGCCCATGAGACCCTCCTCATGGCCATAAACTCTTCTATAGGGTGATATAATGTGTTTCAAGGTCTAAAACTTGCATAGAAGGGCTTCTAAAATTCATCTAAAGGCTTTAGGGGTGTTTAGTTTGCATTCTAACACCAAAATTTTTGGAGTTTACGGCCCAAGAACAAGCCTTGGACGTAAACTCTTCGAAATCCCACAAATGATGTGATTAAGTCCCTTAAACTATTTTTTGGTTGGTACTTTGATTTTTTCCAAGGCTTTTGGTAGTGTTGGATGGCTTTCTAACACCTTAGAAATGAATTTATGCCTTGTTTTGGGGAGTTTACAGCCCAAGCACTCACCTTGGCCGTAAACTCACATAAGTCCCTCAAAAGTTATGTTTCAAGTGTCCAAATGCTAAATCTAAGGTCCTATAATTCATATCTAAGCCATAGAAGTGATTTGGAAGGGTTTAAGGGCATGAAAACCCTAGTTTAATGAGTTTACGGCCCAAGAATGGCCCTTGGCCGTAAACTCATTCAAACTTCACAAAGTTCAAGTTTTAATTGTTTAGAGTCCATATCTTAAAGTCCCTTAGCCATATCTAAAGTCCAATTGAGTTTAGGAAGGAGTTTAAGGGCTTAAAACCCCATTTAATGGAGTTTACGGCCCAAGCTTGCTCCTTGGCCGTAAACTCATGTTCTTGGTCCCAAAAATCAATTAATTCATCAATTTGAAGGCTAAAGATGTTGAATAACATGCTAGGGAGGTTACCTTAAAGATTTGAAGCCTTAAACTTGAGATTTGGACCTTAATTCTAGCTTGAGGAGAGCGGTTGTGAGAGTTTAGTGAGAAATTGGCCAAAGGCTTCAAATGGAGTCTTAAACATGTTTATATAGTGTTCATGAATTGGACACGATAGAATTCTACCCGATACCGACGTTAAGTGAGGCTTTTGGTCGTACCCGATTGAGTTACCTTAACCCGATACTGTAATTTCTAGAAATATTCCGATCACTAAAGTAGGGTGTTAAAATGATTTTCTAAATGTATTAAGACACCCATTAAGTCATTTTAGGTCAATATAAACTAATGACTTAATAAAATGGCGAAATTGGAAACGAAATTGAAGATGACGTTTGGTTGATCGGATTGGATTACAAGTTGTGGTACAAGAAGTGACATGAAATTTCGGGTTGTTACATTATCCCCCCATTAGAGGGAATTTCGTCCCGAAATTCAAGACAAGAAATAAGATAAAATACAAATCATGGACCTAGAAAGAGTTGTGGATATTTTTGTTTCATCGAGTCTTCTCGCTCCCAAGTGAACTCTGGTCCTCGCTTGGCATTCCAGCGAACCTTCACCAACGGGATGCGACTCTGTTTCGTACGTTTGACTTCTCGATCCATGATTTCAATTGGTTCCTCCACAAAGTTGAGGTTTTCATCGATCTCAATCTCGTCTAATGGAATTACTAGAGTTTCATCGGATAAGCACTTCTTGAGGTTTGAAACATGAAAGACAGGATGGATGTTACTAAGTTCGTGAGGTAAATGAAGCTTATAGGCTACCGGACCAACTCTGGCGATGATTTCAAAAGGTCCAATGTACCTCGGATTAAGTTTCCCACGTTTACCGAAACTTACAGTGCCTTTCCAGGGCGAGACTTTCAACAGAACACGATCCCCAACCTGGAATTCTAGTGGTTTCCGGCGATTATCAGCGTAACTCTTCTGATGATCGCGCGAGGCCTTTAGTCGTTCACGGATTTGGATAATTTTCTCAGTGGTTTCACGGATGATTTCAGGACCGGTAAGTGCGCTGTCGGGAACTCGACTCTTGGCTAACTGTGTATCTCCTACCTCGACCCAGCACAGAGGGGATCTGCACTTGCGACCGTATAGGGCTTCGAACGGGGCAGCCCTAATGCTGGTGTGGTAACTGTTGTTGTATGAGAATTCGATCAATGGTAGATGTGCGTCCCACGACTTTCCAAAGTCAATGACACATGCCCTAAGCATGTCCTCCAGAGTTTGGATTGTTCTCTCGCTTTGACCGTCAGTCTGAGGATGGTATGCCGTGCTTATGTCTAGTTGGGTTCCAAGGGCTTTCTGAAGAAACTGCCAAAAGCAGGAAGTAAACCTGCTATCTCGATCAGAGATAATGGATGTAGGTACGCCGTGCAGTCGGACTACCTCTTGAATATATATCCATGCGAGTCTTTCCATCTTGTATGATTCTTTAATTGGAACGAAGTGAGCTGATTTTGTCAAACGATCGACAATCACCCAAATGGTATCATACCCATTCAAGCACTTGGGTAGTTTGGTGATGAAATCCATGGTGATCATCTCCTATTTCCATTCAGGGATCTCGGGTTGTTGGAGTAGACCTGAAGGTTTCTGATGTTCGACTTTGACTTTGGCGCAAGTCAAGCACTTGCCCACGAATGTAGCTATCTCAGCTTTCATGTTTGGCCACCAATATTGTTTCTTGAGATCTAAGTACATCTTGTCAGAGCCCGGGTGAACAGAGTATTTGGTTCTGTGTGCTTCCTCCATGACTAATTCTCTAAATCCTCCGGACTTGGGAATCCAGATTCGATCCATAAAACAATGGATTCCGTCACTTCTGATCTCAAGTTTCTTTTCCATTCCTCTCAAAGCTTCAGTTGTCATGTTCTCGGGTTTCAGGGCTTCTAACCGAGCTTCTCGGATTTGCATGGGTAGGTTGGAATGGATGGTTATCGACTGACTCTTCACTTTGTTGCTGGCATTCTCCTTTCGGCTAAGGGCATCTGCTACCACATTGGCCTTGCCGGGATGGTAGCGGATTTCACACTCATAATCACTGAGTAGTTCAACCCATCGCCTTTGTCTCATGTTCAGGTCTTTTTGGTCAAAGATATGTTGCAGGCTCTTATGATCAGTAAAGATCGTGCACTTGGTTCCGTAAAGGTAATGCCTCTAAATCTTCAATGCAAAAACTATGGCTCCTAGCTCCAAGTCGTGTGTGGTATAGTTGACCTCGTGTGTTTTCAATTGCCTAGAGGCATAAGCAATCACTTTTCCTCTCTGCATAAGTACACATCCTAAACCTTGAGTAGACGCATCGCAGTAGACAACAAAGTCCTCTGTCCCTTCGGGTAGGGATAGGACAGGCGCGCTGCATAAAGCTTTCTTCAACGTCTGAAATGCGATCTTTTGTTTATCACTCCAACAAAAGGGTACACCTTTCTGTGTTAGAGTGGTTAGAGGTTTGGCGATTCGGGAAAAGTTTTGGATGAACCTTCGATAATAGCCAGCGAGACCCAAGAATTATCGGATTTCTGTGGGTGTCTTCGGTGCTGACCAATTCTCTATTGCCTTAATCTTGGAAGGATCAACATGAATACCTTCCTCACTTATCACATGACCAAGGAAGGTTACCTTCCGTATCCAAAACTCACATTTTGAAAACTTCGCGTATAACTTCTCGGATTGCAGGGTCTCCAACACTAACCTTAAGTGTTGTTTGTGGTCTTCTTCACTTCGGGAATAGACAAGTATGTCATTGATGAATACTATGACAAACTTATCCAAATAAGGACGACACACCCGGTTCATCAGATCCATAAACACTGCCGGTGCGTTGGTTAAACTGAAGGGCATCACTACGAACTCGTAGTGTCCATATCGAGTCCTGAAAGCTGTTTTGGGCACATCACTTTCATGAACTCGCAACTGATGGTACCCTAATCGAAGGTCTATCTTAGAGAAGTAACTGGCTCCCTGGAGTTGATCGAAAAGGTCATCTATTCGAGGAAGAGGATATCGGTTTTTGACAGTCAACTTGTTTAGCTCACGATAATCAATACACATGCGAAAGGATCCATCCTTCTTCTTGACAAACAAAACCGGGGCTCCCCAGGGTGAGGAACTCGGTCTAATGAATCCTTTGTTAAGCAACTCGTTAAGTTGACTGGATAGCTCCTGCATCTCTGCTGGAGCTAAGCGATACGGAGACTTCGCTACAGGAGTAGCCCCAGGAATTAGGTCAATACGAAACTCGACCTGACGCTCCGGAGGGATTCCTGGAAACTCTTCGGGAAACACATCAGGAAAATTGCAGACCTCGGGGATGCTCGCGAGGTTTTTAACTTCTTGATTCTCGTTGATTACATGGGCTAAGAATGCAACACACTCCTTACGCAGGAGTTTCTGAGCTTTGATGCAGGAAATGATACGAAAGTTGGAACCGAGTTTATCGCCATAGATCACTAGAGTTTGACCAGAAGGAAGGTTAAGACGGATGGATTTTTCGAAGCAAAGGATATCTGCATGATTGGGACTCAACCAATCCATGCCAATGATGACATCAAATCTCTTTATGGATACGGGCATAAGATCGATAGGAAACAAATGGTCGTTTAAGGTGAGAATGCAATCTACGAATACCTCACTCGCACTTTCTTTCTCTCCGTTTGCCATTTCGACGGTAAACATTTCGGTTAGAGGTTGGGAATTATGTTTTAGGTTATGTTTGAATGCATGACTAATAAAACTTCTTTCAGCGCCCGAATCGAAAAGAATATTAGCATACGAGTTGTCGAGAAGAAACGTACCCGAGACAACATTGGGATCGGCAACTGCTTCTTCTCGTCCCATAGCAAGGACCCTTCCTGTGTTGCCAGCAGTAGTCTTCTTGGGGCAGTTCCTTTTAAAGTGTCCGGCTTCACCACAGTTATAACAGGCTTGACCAACGCCTGTTCCAAAGGATTGAATTGCTGACTGAGTCGGAGCTTTGCAGTATCGAACAGTGTGTCCCTTCTTACCACAATTTGTACAGGTTAGTTCTCGACAGGGACCAGGGTTGTGGTGATACTTGCATTTTTCGCAAAGAGGGAGGTTACCAACATATCGGCTGGTAGGAGTTGGTGCTGTGGATCCCACAACAGAAGCAGCAGCTACGGGGGTAGTAGCAGCATGAACTGTTACTGTTTGTTGTCTTTTGGAGGAGCCCTGGGAAGATTGACCCTTCTTTTTCTTCCAGAATTTCCTCTTTTCACCACTCCTTTGAGTCGGCTCAGAAGTGGTAGTGATTTCCTTAAAATCGTCGCTGTGATCAATCAGAATTTGAGCTAAAGTCTTGGCACTATCGTAAGTATTCGGACGAGCAGCCAAAACATGACTCTTTGTCGGTTGAGATAACCCCCAAACGAACCTTTCGATCTTTTTGTTTTCAGGAGTGACTAATCCCGGGCAGAGAAGTGCGAGATCATCAAATCGGGAAGTATATGCAGCAATGTCAGAACCTTTCATCTTCAAGTTCCAGAGCTCATGCTCTAATTTCTGCATTTCGCCACGGGGGCAGTACTCAGCAATGAGAAGATCTTTCATGGCCTCCCAGCCCATGGCATTGGCTACGGGTAAGGTCAGAGATTTGACTCGGCCATTCCACCAAGTCAAGGCTTTATCATCAAAGGTACAGGCCACAAATTTAACTTTATCAGACTCAGCACAAGCACAGATTTCGAAGATGGACTCGATTTTCTCGAACCATCGGGATAAGGAAATGACACCTCCAATGCCATTAAAGGATGTTGGCTTCGCGTTCATAAAATCCTTATAGGAACTTCCTCTTTGGTGCCCCTGACTACCTTCAGGGTTTTGAGATTGAGGACCACCTCCTGAACCATTTGAGTTCATTTGCGACATAGCCGCTACCATTGCAGCTGTCATCATCGTCTGGAGTGATGCTAGGTCAAACTGGGGAGGGGGTGGCGGCGAAGTGGGATTGTCGTTGTTCTTTGAGCTAGGTCTTTTTCTTGGAGGCATCTTGATCTAAAAAGATCAAGAAAGAGAGGATCATAAGTCCTCTGAATTGAATCAAGAGATATGGGACATGAGATATCTCATCAAGGCAAATATAGCATCATACTAAGCGATAAAGTAGAAAGAAGTTATCAAGATAGAACATTTTATTGCTAGAGTAATAATCAAGGAATAACGCGTATACAAGAATTTCTACAAAGGATCGGCTCGAGAAATACTCCCATAGTATTTCATGGTTCGCTGCAGCGACGATTTGTTGTTTGGGATATTGGGTAAGTTTTAGGCATGCCACATACCACAATCACTCCCAGGCACATGTTGGCCGTGTCTCGAATGAATATAGTTGGCCAGGCTATATTGACCCTAGAAACGACTACATAACTGCCCAGGTTTAACTGCAATACACAACACCCATTTACTTATGTTTTGTTCTACTTATAGATACGAATCTCGACGGTTCGGTATACTTGTATATTTTTGAAAATACTTGTAGTCTGGAGATACTTTTATTTCAGAGCACTTAGGCCCTTTAGTGTTTATAGTTTTATACCATGTAAGGTTTGCTATACTTTATTCACTATAAACAAGGGCTCTGATACCAATCTGTCACACCCCGAAAACCAAAGGCGGAAACATTTCCGGGGTTGACTCCACGTTGAGTATCAAATCCAATGTACATAGTAAGTAAAGTGAAACAAACATTACATTACATATTAAAAGCTTTACAATTTGTTTCAAAAAAACACAGTTTATACAGTTGTGATACATAATATAGATATTAACAAAATGAGCGAGTCTTGCACGCACACGATCCTGAACCAAGTAAGTCTTCGGGTACCTGTACTATCGTTGACCTGAGAACACAAGCGGTTTGAAAATCAGCATAACGCTGGTGAGTTCATAAGCAGTTTTGTTTTGTGAAAATGTTTATGTTTCCTTTCTGTTTCTGAAAGTGTAACACACACCAAGAAAATCCCATATTTTCTTAAAAGTTGGTTATTGTTTCATAAGAATAATGTATGGATTAGTTATCCGGTACATTGTTTTATGTCTTTAATGTATCAGTGTATTCCCAGGAAAGTCCCATACTTTCATGAAGTGTAGTTATTGTAAAACATGTAATGTTATTCAGTTGGTTACTCTTGTCTGATTATGTGTAGGTTACCCAGGAATGCCCCATGCTTTCCTGTATGTTTGTTTTCAATGTAAAAGATGTATTCTGTTAGACCTGGTTATGTACAAGATTTCCCAGGAAGGTCCCATACCTTCCTGAAGGTTGGTTATCATATGTAAAAGATGTAAAAGATGTAAACTGAATCCTGGTTATCTGTAAAATGTAGTATGTGATTCATTATTACTATTAGTAAATCTCTGTTATCCTAGGTGCGAGTTCCATAACCATACTAAAGACTGAACCTGTGGCAATAAGTAGTCCACAGCCTTATGGCAATAAGTGGTCCACAATCCTTATGACTTTCGTCACCCTTGAACCATTTTGGTTCGGCTGTAGCTAGCAGCCAGGTGTAGGGTAGTCAGCCCCGTATAGATCTATACACTCAAGTCACGCTCTCTAAATCCCAGAGATTCTGGTTACGGGTGTAGTCCTCCACTCGCGTATCTCTGTGGAGTGTTCGCCGAGGACGTGTCTCCAATCATACGGAATAACAAATTTACTAGTAATAATAGTATAATCCTCCATTCGCGTATCTATGTGGAATGTTACCGAGGACAAGACAGTGTACGAATTATATTGTTCATGTGTTATAATGTCATGCTTTTAACTGATAAAATGTGGAAACCATTTGTGAAATATATATAAAACATAACCGTTTATAAAATCCATTTCACAAATAAATGTATAAGTGAATTGTATGATCTACTGGTTATCAGTTACGTATATCAGTATTAAAAGCATAAGAAATGTGAAACACACACACACGAAAATAATTTTGAGTACAGGAAAAACCTTGTACTTTGCTTGTGTTCCCCCCTGAAAACAGTGAAAAACAGTGAAAAAGGTAGGGGTATGAACTCACCGGACTCGGAAACGTGTCGGTTTTGGATACTAGACGTTGGTTCGGGGTTTGATTACTCGCGATGTCCCTATGTAAAATGAAATAATGTCCATATATATACATTTAGAGATACATTCACTAATCATATGGAACATTATACTCCAATGAGGTTAAACACCTCAAAACGAGCGTTTGGAGTGACCCGGGTGACATCTTCGGACTTGTAATGGCACTAGGGACTTGGGACTTGAGTTTACTCTCCATAAGTAAACATTTAAATGAGTTTACAACCATAAAACACAGCCACACATGAGTTTACGGCCGTAAACTCATGTTGGTGTGGTTTTGATGATCTAAGGGCTTAAATGGACATGGGGATTGCTAGAATGAATTTTCTAAAATGCATTGGAACACTTGGAATGAATTTAAATCATCAAAATGATTATTTTATGGGAGTTTACGGCCTAATATAGGCTCCTGGCCATAAACTCCTTAATTTTCATGAAAATGGTGTTAAATGTTGTTAAAACAAATCACATGTGATTAATAGGATTATTCCAAGACCTAGTATGAGTTTTATGGGACATTTGAGGGGTGTTATGGAGTTTACGGCCCATGAGACCCTCCTCATGGCCGTAAACTCTTCTATAGGGTGATATAATGTGTTTCAAGGTCTAAAACTTGCATAGAAGGGCTTCTAAAATTCATCTAAAGGCTTTAGGGGTGTTTAGTTTGCATTCTAACACCAAAATTTTTGGAGTTTATGGCCCAAGAACAAGCCTTGGCCGTAAACTCTTAGAAATCCCACAAATGATGTGATTAAGTCCCTTAAACTATTTTTTGGTTGGTCCTTTGATTTATTCCAAGGCTTTTGGTAGTGTTGGATGGCTTTCTAACACCTTAGAAATGAATTTATGCCTTGTTTTGGGGAGTTTACGGCCCAAGCACTCACCTTGGCCGTAAACTCACATAAGTCCCTCAAAAGTTATGTTTCAAGTGTCCAAATGCTAAATCTAAGGTCCTATAATTCATATCTAAGCCATAGAAGTGATTTGGAAGGGTTTAAGGGCATGAAAACCCTAGTTTAATGAGTTTACGGCCCAAGAATGGTCCTTGGCCGTAAACTCCTTCAAACTTCACAAAGTTCAAGTTTTAATTGTTTAGAGTCCATATCTTAAAGTCCCTTAGCCATATCTAAAGTCCAATTGAGTTTAGGAAGGAGTTTAAGGCCTTAAAACCGCATTTAATGGAGTTTACGGCCCAAGCTTGCTCCTTGGCCGTAAACACATGCTCTTGGTCCCAAAACTCAATTAATTCATCAATTTGAAGGATAAAGATGTTGAATAACATGCTAGGTAGGTTACCTTAAAGATTTGAAGCCTTAAACTTGAGATTTGGACCTTAATTCTAGCTTGAGGAGAGAGGTTGTGAGAGTTTAGTGAGAAATTGGCCAAAGGCTTCAAATGGAGTCTTAAACATGTTTATATAGTGTTCAGGAATTGGACACGATAGAATTCTACCCGATACCGACGTTAAGTGAGGCTTTTGGTCGTACCCGATTGAGTTACCGTAACCCGATACGGTAATTTCTAGAAATATTCCGATCACTAAAGTAGGGTGTTAAAATGATTTTCTAAATGTATTAAGACACCCATTAAGTCATTTTAGGTCAATATAAACTAATGACTTAATAAAATGATGAAATTGGAAATGAAATTGAAGATGACGTCTGGTTGATCGGATTGGATTACAAGTTGTGGTACAAGAAGTGACATGAAATTTCAGGTTGTTACACTATTCAATAGAGGTCAGTCCAATTTCAGTGATTCTCAGACTTTTCCGAACAAGTTTGTGTACATTAGGGTTTACACTTTAGGAGATATCAGGAGAGTGGATGCTCCTGGGTTTGTGAAATTTGAACATTTCAAGTTTCATAATGTTACAGTCCAAGTTCGAGAATAAAAATATTTTCTGTCAAAATATTTCAGGACTATAAATTGTTTTCTGAATTAAATTAATTCATTATTCACAATTCCAACTAGAGAAAAGCCATTTTCTCTCTGATGGATCTTCGGGTTTTTATCCCAGATTGTGAGTAACTCTTTCTAGTAGTGTTAGAATACATATTAGATGCTTATAACATGATTTAGATGGATAAATCATTAGATCTAGGAGTTTACTCCCCAAGGTGTTCTTGGGCGGTAAACTCCCGAAACGAAGCCAAAAATCGACACTTGTGTTATGATAAAGCATTAGAATATTATGTATGCAAGTTAGGGACAAGAAAACATGCACAAATCCACCCAAGATTGGGAGTTTACGGCCCAGAACTCTCTTAGGCCGTAAACTCCATTTCCTAACACTAAAAGGTGTTTTGAGGACACTAGGACTTTAAGGCTTGCATCTAGGCTATTTTCCCAAGTAGTTTAAGGTCTTAAACACATCAAATGACACAAATGAAAGTGAGTTTACGTCCCAAGTGAAGCTTAGTCCGTAAACTCCATATAAATGGACATAAAGGGTGTTTTCATGACACCTAAAGCCCTAGACCTTTACAAGAAATTGTACCCACTTAATGGAAGGACCAAACCACACCAAAATCACTTAACCAAGTGAGTTTACGGCCAAGACATGGTTCTTGGGCCGTAAACTCCTAAAAAGGGCACTAAGGTGTGCCTAATGCCTTCATATGCTAGGAATAAAAGTCTAGAACATATCCCACAAATGCAAGAGACTTGAAAGCAACAAAAACCACACCCCAAGGGAGTTTACCGCCGTAAACTCCAAGGGGAAATGGCCTTGAGGCCGGAAACTCCTAATTGGAGTACTTCTAGACCTTAAACCCTTCCAAGGAATTAGCCACTAAGTTAGAATAATTCTAGAAAGTATTTGGGACTTCAAAACACACCAAACACACACGTTTGGGAGTTTACGGCCGTAAACTCAAGAGTTTACAACCGTAAACTCCATGTGTGATGGTTTATGGAGAGTAAACTCTCATATAGGGTCCTTTGGACACCCTAAACACAAATACCCTGTCCCACAATAACCTAGATGAAATCCTTAAGGCTTAAAACACTTATATAAAGTGTTTATTATGTCTAGGATGTCTTAACATTATCAGTTAGTCATTTGAGTCTAATTGAGTGCATATATGTGTGATTATATGTTCATTAGGATCGTAGTGTGTGCACAAGTCCTCGCTTGACACCTAGCCATCCTATCCCGTTCAGTTCATTCCAATCACCAACTACAGGTGAGTTCATACCCCTTAATCAATGTTTTAAAGGATTTTAAATGCTTTAATGGGGGGGGATGCAAGTAGAAAACAATATGTTATTAAATCAATCTTATGTATTTTATAACTATGTTTTCACTCAGTAGATTTCACATATTTCAAAAGGTGTCACATGAAATGGTTTTCTATCTTAAAATACTTGGATAACAGAAGTATTAGTTTTGAAATGTTTAATGACTTCAAGTCACTCTAAATTATTGTTCAAAACTCTTAGATATCTTGCAAAACCATTGTTTTACCTTTGTAAATCAAACTATACTTATGCATATATGTTCATTTATATGATAGAGATTATAGTTTTCATCCTTAGTTTAGTTTCCCGCACCCTAGTGTATCAAGGGTGTATAAATCTACTTGAACAAACCACATACTTTCCAGTTAATTATCATAGGGATAGTTAGAAAGAACAAAACATTATTCCTATTGCAAGGAATCACACAAGAGTCAGTTCATTCATGAGTCCATACCAGTACATTACCTGATACATGAGTACAATTACCGTTGATTACATGATACCTGAGTACGTTTACATATACTTACTTGATACATGATTACGCTTACATGAACACATTACATGAATACCATACAGGAACACTGTTACTTAGGTGCATTATCCTGTATTTACTTACATGGATACTTGTACTTAGAATTACGAGGATGATTTATTAGTATTTACTGTGTAAATTGTCTTTCCTATCCTGGTTCAATGGGATGTTTCGGCGGGACTTACCATTCCAAATCCCACTGATTAGCACCAGTGGTCGATGAACGTCTACGGATGTCTAAGGTAGTCACTTGTTTAGTAGTCAGTGACGGGACTAACCATCCCACTGTCCACTGTTGCAACAGTGGATGAGATGCGAATCTTCGGAGGATCATTAGGTTGACGATCTGCATTAAGAGATCGATACAGGGACTAACCCTCCCTCCACCCTGCTGCCGCTACAGAGGATGAGGGGACACTCTTCGGATGTTCCATAGGGTCTATCTTTCGCTTCAGCGATGTCGTGTTTGTCCTGGTAACCCAAGACAATAACACTTACATGATTATATTTTCCCTGTTTACTTTATTTTGTGATTACTTTCACATAAACGAGGAGTTAGACTAAGTGCTCTAGTACTAGTCAATAGAAAGGAAAAACTATCATTATACATACAGAACATTCAAGTCTTGGTAGAAGACTACACTTCATACATACAAACCATTCATGTCTTGGTAGAAGACTACACTTCATACATACAAACCATTCGTGTCTTGGTAGAAGACTACACTTCATACATACAAAACATTCGTGTCTTGGTAGAAGACTACACTTCATACATACAGAACATTCGGGTCTTGGTAGAACGCTACATTTCATACTTATAGAAAATAAGGGTTTTTCTAGGGATTTCATACTTACCTCAACATTATCATTTAAAGTTTTACATGGCTTTTATAACAGATTTTTCACAAACCAGGCAATGACACTTATATACTTATGAACTCACCAGCTTTAAAGCTGATACTCGCTTTCAAAATAACTTGTATTCTCAGGTCATCAGTAGACAGGTACGGAGGCCAGGTTTTGAGAAGACGGAGCAGACAAGTCTCGTCTTTTATTTTGATTGTATATTTTGGTGTCTTATTACAATGAAAGAACACACATGTATTAAACTTTACTTATAATGCAATGGATGATGTTGTTGCTTGTTTATCTTCCCAACACTTATTTAGGAGACATAAAAACGAAGATTACATATTAAAATATAAAAAAACGAAATAGGCTTGATAAAGGATCTTATTGGATCTTCTATATCGCTCTTGGACTTGAATTATGGTAATCCATCTTTGATTAGGTCCAATGGATCTCCATGCGCTTTCTTGAGTACAAACTTCTGTAATCAACCTATTTAAATCCTCCTTAAATGCTTTAGCTCATGTCCTCGTAACTGGTCCATCTGGCATTTTAATTGGGTCCTTTATAGACAGTTGTGGGTTTGCATCACTAACCACGACATGGTGGGCTAAGAAGGGAAGACAACCGAAAAAGAAGACAAGATCGACGATTAGGGTTTGGGAGATAAATCAGGAAGGCTCTAATACCATGTACGCTTTGTATTTTCCATAATCTTCTCATCTCATTAATTGAATATATAAAATTTCAAATATTCTGAATGGGCTATTAGATAAGTCTACTTATATAAAATACAACATAATATATATATATATATATATATATATATATATATATATATATATATATATATATATATATATATATATATATATATATATATATATATAGGGAAAAACTCATAAAAATCCCCATGTATTATACCCAAATGTTTAAATAAACCCCTATATAATTTATTTGTACGAATTAACCATTATGCTTTCTAACTTTGATTGTTTTCATGCTTTGTGACCGGTTAACCCAAAGCTACCGGTAAGGATCACTGTTCATCCACCATCTAGATTGAAAGAAGAAGACTCAAGGAGAAGTAATGCCACTCTTCATCGTCCTCATCCACCTTTTGATGATTGTATGTAGTGACATAGAACTAAAGAAAATAGGGTGTTCAGATGGTTTTGCTCAACTGATTCAGGGTCACCATCACGTTATGGTATGATTTTGTAGGTTTTCAAGATTTCAAGCTTCATGGAAGTAACTAACCATGCTTGCCATCCATTTTCCTATAATGATAAAAAAAAAATTGAGTTATCTTTAGATTTGTAGTAAAAAGAGGTAACTTGCAATGTTAGAGACATTTGAATCTAGCAATTCAAGCAAATCTCCAAGTATTTTTATTCTTGAATTTGCATCCTCATAATTAGACATAAATTTAAAAATGAGAACCAATATTTGTGGTAGGAAGAACTGCACATTAGTTCCTTTGTTTCTTCGCTTCTCAGGCTGATTATGTCTCTGTATAACCTGCAAAATCATAAGAGTGTTTCAGTTAACCACAGCCTTATAAACATTTGCCATTAAACACCACCATATCCCATCTTAAACAACCTAGAATCACCTTGTTTGTCAAACCAGAAGAAGAAAAGAAAATACAACGACCCGTCTTCTGTACTAATTTCTACACAGCCCGTGTTGCTTGATTTGGAACCAACAAACAGCTGCTGCTCGCTTCCATCCTGGCACCACCTCCGAACTAGAACTTGCTACTTCGTCGGTTCCAGTCTAGCCAAACTCCCTCGCGAACAGCCTCACTTCTGAGACCTGCAACCAAGAAAAGAAAAGAACAAAAAAATTGTTATCGTCAGTTCTATTCCATCCGAACCGGAGACCTACTGTCCAACCATCCCTCGTTGCAACCATTTTCCTCCGAGCCAAAAACCGAAGTCACTATTCATCGTCATCTTTGTTTGGACCTGCGACTAACCGGAAAAGGAAAAAGGAAAAGAAAATTGAATCACCAAGAAGCCGACAGCCCTTTTCATTTTTCGTTCCAACCTCCATCTCCATCAAAATCGCTGCTTTTGCCTTCGTTTTTACCTCCATACCGAAACCCACGAACCACAACTGTTCAAGCCTTTACCTTCTAAATCCACACCTTGTGAAAGCCATTAAAACCAAGAACCAATCACCTCTTTGTTTGTTCTAGCTTCTTCAAACACATCTTAGCCAACCAGTCATCTCAACCAGAGACCCTCCTGCTGCCATGGAAAAGGAAAAAGTAAAGAAGAAGAAAGACTTCCTAGGAATTGCAAACCTTCAACCATCACTTCGAAACCAACAACCGGTCAACCAGATAAAATAGGTATTTTAAACAGTTTTAGAAAACATAATGGTTAATTCGTACAAAAAAAATGATGTAATGGTTTTTTTAAACATCGAGATATAATGCATACGGTTTCTATATATATATATATATATATATATATATATATATATATATATATATATAGAGAGAGAGAGAGAGAGAGAGAGAGACAAAACTTATGGGTTTTGGTCATAAGAACATCCTATGTGCTCATACAAACCCTAATGCTTGGATCTAGGTTTCTCTATTGTACATGCAATTCATCCAAGACTATAAACCCTAGATCTAGCATATGATAATCAATATAACATATAAATAAGGGTTTATATCATACCTTGATTGTTATGTAGCAATAACAATCTCAAATCCTTCTTATATTGACTTTAGAAAGCTTAAAGTCACAAATGTCACACCTCTAATGGTTCACAAACACCAAGAGCAAGAGGATGAAGAAGAGAAGAGAAGGAGGCTGCCTAAAACATGTGGAAACCCTAGAAGGAAGCTTGTCCACGTTTTTGGGGCATAAGGGCTCTATATATAGTGAGGCTATTAGGGTTATCTAACAAGGAAAGCCTAATTTGGATGCTTAAGCCCTAAGCAACGCATGGACTCCTTTCCTTAAAGGCCTTGGACGATTTCTAATGGGTTTCCCCATAGAATTCGTCCATCCTTATAACATAATGATGGGTTTTAGCCATAAGAACATCCTATGTGCTCATACAAACCCTAATGCTTGGATCTAGGTTTCTCTATTGTATATGCAATTCATCCAAGACTATAAACCCTAGATCTAATATATGATAATCAATATAACATATGAATTAGGGTTTAGATCATACCTTGATTGTTATGTAGCAATAACAATCTCAAATCCTTCTTGTATTGACTTTAGAAAGCTTAGAGTCACAAACGTCACTCCTCTAATGGTTCACAAACACCAAGAGCAGAGGATGAAGAGGAGAAGAGAAGGAGGCTGCCCAAAACATGTGAAAACCCTACAGAACTACTTCTACACGTTTTTGGGGCTTAAGGGTTCCTTAAATAGTGAGGCTATTAGGGTTATCTAACAAGGAAACCCTAATTTGGATGCTTAGGCCCTAAGCAACCCATGAACCCCTTTCTTAAAGGCCTTTGGACGATTTCTAATGGGTTTCCCCATAGAATTCGTCCACCCCCTTAATAAGAAGTCCATTAGCTCAATATTCAACTATCACACAATTGACAGTTCTAGTCCCTTAAGTTTAATTAATGTCTTTTATCCACAAAATTAATTCTTACTAATTCTTGACTAATATTAATTAAACAATATGATTTCTCCTTTAATATATTATTCTCATAATTCATCCTATCAAGTTGCTTTGGTGAAGGCAACCCAAAAGGACCATGCACCGCCGGGTCAAGTACATACCAAAATAGTTATGGACTTAAACACTAATCCAACAGTCTCCCACTTGGATAAATCTAATAACTATTCCGCGTATGACTTCAGATCCTGATCTGCAATCGTAGCTTTCTAAAGCCACTGTCAACTCTGATCTTATCAGATACGCGTGTCCTTTAGATAAGGGATCATATATTCCTCCATTCTAGATGTCGTATAGACTGAGACATGGAACTAAATCATTCTATCTGTCTATGTGATGTTTCCCGAATTCAGATTTATGACGACTGACAACAGACTACAATTTGAACACATCAAATTAGTCCTGGCTTGGCCAAGCGCTTAGGTGCCATCACTAAATCATCGAGGGGCCCATAGATATCGCTTTTACCCTACTTTGGATAAAAGGAATGGATAAACTTTGACTCAATGCTCGCTTGTACTCACTCACCGAATCACACACAACAATATGTTTTATAACACCATGTTACCGGTGCGTTTACATATTATCAATGTGCAACCGACTCGCAAGATACAACTCACACATCTCGGTTTCAAGAATATAAGATGTTATCGTCTCACAAATCACTCGTGATAACAATCTATGAAGTGATCCAAGTGAGCATGGGTTTAATCCAATGCTCAAATCATATTCATAAGCACTCATGAACGTTGCAGCAAACATTTGCTTATGTCTAATGCTCTTTCACCGAATCACACACAACAATATGTTTTATAACACCATGTTACCGGTGCGTTTACATATTATCAATGTGCAACCGACTCGCAAGATACAACTCACACATCTCGGTTTCAAGAATATAAGATGTTATCGTCTCACAAATCACTCGTGATAACAATCTATGAAGTGATCCAAGTGAGCATGGGTTTAATCCAATGCTCAAATCATATTCATAAGCACTCATGAACGTTGCAGCAAACATTTGCTTATGTCTAATGCTCTTTCGACAATCCACACACCAATTCACGACAGTCTGTATTCATACATACTTCCAACATATGAACGATTGTGGCCCGTTCGAATAATTTGACTGTTATAAACCAATTAAATTATTCAGGCAGTCAAAACATGCAAAGTGAAACACAAGGATAATACTAATCCCATATGGCCTCAAACCTTTGAGCATAAATAAAACACCTTTTATTTATCACCATATCGATTACTCATTATTTGTTGTTTCGGGTAATCAACTTCTTACTTGAATTATTACACTTGTCCCATGCTCTTATCATGCACACAATGTTTACCTACGGTTCTTACTTTGTGAAATAGATCAAATGAACACATTTCCAATCATAATCATTTCACAACTCCTAATCCATTTTCATAAGTGAAAGAATATCAAATTCTTGCCACATATGGAATATGTTAGATTCTAACATTTTATGCAATGATCCTTTTGTAATATCACTACACTGAAGTCACAATGACTATTGCCAATGAAATTACAAAGTCCTTTATCGGAGATTGTTACAAGACAATTCCATAGATGTGATGTCTCTCACTCAAAGTACATTCCTTTTAACATCCTTTTGCATAAAATTTCTAATCTAGACATTGATTCTCAATATCCAATTCCCAATATGGAAACCTTTCCATACTTACCATATGACAACTCATTCTCAATAGAATCTTATCTATTCATAATAATATCGATATGGTCCATCCAATATCATACTTCCAACTACTCACAAGCGACTAATCCTCAGCGAACTTTGGATTATCCTTTGATAGTTGTTTAATTATCTTAGTCAAAATCGATTGTAGTCCTTTTTCCCTCTAAATGCACTAGAAATTTAGAAAATTTTTAGAATGGTCAAGAATTACAGCATTTGCAATCTATCCTATACCCGAAGCATATGGGACACGATGCATAATGTCTTACTTAAAGATTTGATACTTTATCAATCTTCTGCCATAATATCTTATGTTTCACGTTCTTATGATTCGAATTATGATGAGGAATGTCGTAATCATAATCAAAATTTAAGAACACACTATGTATGTTTGACTAAAAATATTAACATTCCACAACCTAAGCCTTTAGATTTGAAATGAAGCATAATATTCTCTCCCTTAATTATAGAAAACCAACTATTCAACCCTTACAACTTTGCAAAGTATGACTCTTGTTTTCTATAATTAATATTGCTAACTTGCAATACCTGCCTTAAAAATCATACAATCATAACATTTATGCTCCCATTATCATGATGATTATTATAAACATAACACTTATGCTCCCACTAGCTTTGACACATATTCAGAAACAGCTTAACTTTCAGCAAAATAATGCCTATTTAATTTCTTTAAGTTCATATTTCTAATACCCAATGCTTTGATAATCTTTTATCAAGGCTTTATAAACTTATACACCTTTGCCTTAGATAGTTCATGTGTGTGTCTTAAACAATTCAGACTAATTGCCAAATCTCACAATTCAAATCATGGAAAGGGATACCGTAACCATAATCGAATTTGAGAATCCAATTATCACAATCTCTATATTATTAAAATCTCTTTTAGTGAAAGCATTTTCTCACAGTCATTTTCATGAAGGAGAGAATCTTATGACACTTAGATTTTAATGGTGTATGTGTTCCTATCCATGCGAATTTATCAAAACAAAGTTTACGACAAATTCAAACTCATATGGATCGAACTTTCTTAATCTTGATTTCTTGCCTTATGGTAACACGGCTGCCCACTATGTCTTCCAAGTAGTTAAGCAGCTCACCCTTTCCTATCAATGCATTTTTCATTGATTAAGGTCCTTGCCTTTTATGCATTCAAATGAGAACTCATAGAACTCACATGCATAATTAACTCAATTGGAAAGGCACAGAAACAAGATAATGTCAACACGATAGGTTGTAAACCTCTACTCGTGTGCTAGTGATGATCGATAGGGTTTATTCTTGATTAGTTCTTGAAACTTTTCAAGACCATTAAGACTCCACTGACTCCTTGACATATAAGATTCTTCTATCAATGAGCATTTCTTGACAAACAAATATTCAAGAGTTAGTGTAGTTTTTATCAAGATAAAACACTTCATAAATTGGTCCTAGTTGGTCTTTGTCTTATCCAAGACATCACAACTTTCCAACTTCAAATATGGAAGAATAAGAAAACCTTTTTCCAAATTCTGCATTTGATGAATGTTTTAAACTTTCTTAAGACTTGTCACTCAATGTCACAATCTTAACTTTAAGACTTGTTTTGGAACGAATTATGATTGGCTTCTTGATTTAACCATTTCTTCAATTCTCGATTCCTCTTCTTAGACATACAATTGCACAAAGACTCACTTAGAGGATCAATTTAGATATGGTTCTCAATCATTAAGACCTACCATAAAACATAAAAGGTACTCTCCCTTCTTCTTAGAATAGAGAAACTTTTATCTTTCTGCCTACTTGATTCTTCTTATTCGTTTTGCTATTGATTTAAACCTTTTCAATCAATTCAATATTATACTTAATCTTATAAGTATAATCATATTTACTAAACCTTTAGTGAATCATGACGAATATCTTTGTTACTCTTATGGTGGACTTGATCAACATACAACTTTATGTACTCGATCTCCTAGTCCTTCACTTGACACTTTGTCAACGACTTAGTCTAATTTCCAAATATGAAATTTCTCATTCATCGTGCAACCAAGATGCATGATTCCAAGTTTTTGTCCAATTGAAACTTGGGCGATGAGAAACTCTCGCTATTTGGTAAGTTCTCGACATTTCCATAATTATCATAATTAAGAATCACATCCATTCGTTGTAGAAATATGCAAACATCAATTTTTCATAACGATTTCATTGCAAGGAAATAAATAAATAAATAAATGAGTAAAATCAAATTTTATTTTATTCATAAAAGCAGCGGAAAACATTTCTCCTTACAATGAAAATCAACTCAAAAAAACTATGTAATCAAATATTTCTATCATAACTTTCTAAGCTCAAATCTAATCTTCGAATCCATGCGATCGAGATCCATTTCTTCATGATTAGACTCATCTTGCTTTCTCATCAAGCTTCCTCTCTTTTCACTGATCCTGCAAAACATTCAAATGCAATCTTATCACATTATGTATTAAGAATCAATGAATATGAACTTAATAGAGTTAGATAGTGGATTTTACCTGAAGCACAACCATACTCTTTGACTCTCCCATCTTCTGGACTCTTCAGGCTCTTAGGGCAGACTTGTATCCAACGCCCTTTCTCTTGGCAGCAAACGCAGGTCGGTTCTCCTAGAACATCCTCGGAAGCATGGTTGGTTGAATTTCCCAACAAATACGCTCCATTGCTTTGCCAAATCATTTCTGATTCAACAACAATGAGCATGTAAGTTAGGTCAATGAGGTTTTCGTCATGATCCATCATATAATACTTTCTCTTGAACTCATTATATGATTCGGGAAGTGACTGCAGAACCCAGTTCACAGGCAACTTATCCGGGAATGACGCACCCAACATTATCAACCTATCGATGTGTGATTTCATTCCTAGAACGTGGGCACACACGGGTTTATCATCTTCATGTTTCATTTCCAATAGGGCTTTAGTGACATTGAACCTTTCAATTCTCCGATCTTGTGGGTTAGGGAGAATAACGGGAGGAGGTGCAGGAAGTGAAGCATGATTTCTTGTTCCTCGATCGAATCGTGGAATATCATCTTCATGTGGAATGCTTGTTCCACGGGATTTGGGAAGACCATAGTTGTCGAACTTTGACATCTACAAAACGGGAGAAAACAAATTCAAGTTAGTTCATTGATTGAGTCCTTAGTAAATCACCCAAATGATATACTAGGGCTAGGACCCAGCACAATATTCTACAACTCGGGAGAGGGATGTCGTAACCCAAATTGCAGAACATTTGAAGGTAAGTGAATGACGATTCACTAATTTCCACCATGAAAAAGAAAAAGAAATTTAAGTTTTAAATCTAAGAAAACTCCTAGATCCTTTGAGATTCATTGAACATTTCAATGGCATGTTTAAATCTCGATATGCCCCTCTAGTTTGTAACTGGGATGCCGAGGATCACAAAACGGGTGTGAATAACCATGCAAACTTAGATGGTGCCCTCACATGTTATAGTCACCTATTCGTTGCGCCGGTAAACCACACACGCTCCACCGAACTATGACAAACTTTGAGTCACCCTTTACTACCTTTGCATAGAACCATTTAGTGTGTCGGTTAACCACACGCGCTCCACTAACGTCTTCGCAAGGGCACAAAGTGTAATTTCATGGAATTGCATCAATTCACTTTTGCCTAAAGTAACTAAGATTAGGAAATTTATGAAAGCAATTAGTTACTTTTATACTTCATTATACTTATAATGGAAGGTTTCTGTCCTATCCTACCCGTTCGGCTAACGACCCTCCACTAGTCAAGAGTGCGGTGGGTAAGAGTGGATACCCATTCAATCGCCATTTTATAGGCAATTTCCTTAAACACCCCTTATAGACCAGCTTCGTGAATGAGGTCTACTAACGGTAAGACTGACTTTTACTCATATATAATGTCAGACTTTTAATGTTATATATAGTATAGGGTGTATTTTACACTTTTAAAATACTAGGTGGTCAAATTTAACAATTATACTTTTAATTCAATTAAATTGTAAACCAAAACTTTATGTATTTATTAAATCTCTTTTAATTATACACTTTAATTAATTAATAAAACCATAAGGGTGTGATTTGAACTTTTTCAAAACTATACTAGGGTTTTAGAATTTAACATTCCTAAATTAAACCTTTTAATCAACTTTTAAATTCCAAAACTTGAGGGCAAGTTTTGAAACATTTCAAAACATTAGGGTTTAGAATTTAAATATTTCAAAATCAAACTTTTTAATCAAAAATTTAAATTCCAAAACTTGAGGTCAAGTTTTGAAACTTTTCAAAACATTAGGGTTTCAACTATTTAAATTTCAAAACAAAGCTTTTGAGTTCTAATTTAAACTATAAAACCTAAAGGGATTAATTTGAAACTTTTCCAAACTTTGTCAAGAATATTCTAGATCACATAATTCAAATAAGGCAATTAACTATAATTGGTGGTTATCTAATTAGATCTAGTTCAAATTCTTGCAAGATAATGATCAAATAATTTCCATACCTTAACATTTATCAAATAAGGTAACAATTACCTAATTATATGACCAAAATCTTTTATTTTGACAAGGATAATCATAAGGAATCAATAAAATTCTAATTTTAATAATTTTAAACAATTATGGCAATTATTCTAAGTCAAAATAGGTAAAAATCCCGAAAATCCGCCCGTTTGACAGCTAAACTCGCCGAGTCCCCTTATGGACTCGCCGAGTTCACCCTACTCGACGATTCCACATTGGAACTCGCCGAGTTCATCAGACAGGGGGGGGGGGCAAAAAACAATTTTACAGCTTGAACAAAACAAACAAGGCATCAATACAATAGAAACCAATCAAGGCTTTGATACCACTGATGGGTTTTAGCCATAAGAACATCCTATGTGCTCATACAAACCCTAATGCTTGGATCTAGGTTTCTCTATTGTATATGAAATTCATCCAAGACTATAAACCCTAGATCTAATATATGATAATCAATATAACATATGAATTAGGGTTTAGATCATACCTTGATTGTTATGTAGCAATAACAATCTCAAATCCTTCTTGTATTGACTTTAGAAAGCTTAGAGTCACAAATTTCACTCCTCTAATGGTTCACAAACACCAAGAGCAAGAGGATGAAGAGGAGAAGAGAAGGAGGGTGCCCAAAACGTGTGAAAACCCTAGAGAACAACTTCTACACGTTTTTGGGGCTTAAGGGTTCCTTAAATAGTGAGGCTATTAGGGTTATCTAACAAGGAAACCCTAATTTGGATGCTTAGGCCCTAAGCAACCCATGAACCCCTTTCTTAAAGGCCTTTGGACGATTTCTAATGGGTTTCCGCATAGAATTCGTCCACCCCCTTAATAATAAGTCCATTAGCTCAATATTCAACTATCACACAATTGACAGTTCTAGTCCCTTAAGTTTAATTAATGTCTTTTAGCCACAAACTTAATTCTTATTAATTCTTGACTAATATTAATTAAACAATATGATTTCTCCTTTAATATATTATTCTCATAATATATTAATAATCATATTTAATCCTTTCTCTCCATAATTCATCCTATCAAGTTACTTTGGTGAAGGCAACCCAAAAGGACCATGCACCGCCGGGTCAAGTACATACCAAAATTGTTATGGACTTAGACACTAATCCAACATATAAGGCAATCCATAGCCCAATTGCAATTATCTTATAATTACAATTCCAGTCCCTTAAGTTTAATTAATCTCTTTTAGTAATAAACTTAATTCTTATTAGTTCTTGACTAATATTAATTAAACAATCTGATTTCTCCTTTAATATATTATTCTCATAATATATTAATAAATCATATTTAATCCTTTCTCTTCATAATTCATCCTATCAAGTTGCTTTGGTGAAGGCAACCCAAAATGACCATGCACCATCGGGTCAAGTACATACCAAAATAGTTATGGACTTAGACACTAATCCAACAGTCTCCCACTTGGATAAGTCTAATAACTATTATGCGTATGACTTCAGATCCTGATCTGCAATCGTAGCTTTCCAAAGCCGCTGTCAACTCTGATCCTATCAGATACGCGTGTCCTTTAGATAAGGGATCATATATTCCTCCATTCTAGATATCGTATAAGACATAATTTCTAGTCATTCTCTTGGTACTATTTCTCGACTTCCGATTTATGACGGCTGACTAATTGAACAAATCAAATTAGCCCTAGCCTGGCCGAGCATTTACGTTAGTCATCACTAAATCATCAAGGGGCCCACAAATATCGCTTTTACCCTACTTTGGATAAAAGGAACGGATAAACTTTGACTCAATGCTCGCTTGCACTCACTCACCGAATCACACACAACAATATGTTTTATAACACCATGTTACCGGTGCGTTTACATATTATCAATGTGTAACCGACTCGCAAGATACAACTCACATATCTCGGTTTCAAGAATATAAGATGTTATCGTCTCACCAATCACTCGTGATAACAATCCATGAAGTGATCCAAGTGAGCGTGGGTTTAATCCAATGCTCGAATCAGATTCATAAGCACTCATGAACGTTGCAGCAAACATTTTCTTATGTCTAATGCTCTTTACACAATCCACACACCAATTCACGACAGTCTTTATTCATACCTACTTCCAACATATGAACGACTGTGGCCCGTTCGAATAATTTGACTGTTCTAAACCAATTAAATTATTCAGGAAGTCAAAACATGCAAAGTGAAACACAAGGATAATACTAATCCCATATGGCCTCAAACCTTTGAGCATAAATAAAACACCTTTTATTTATCACCATATCGATTACTCATTATTTGTTGTTTCGGGTAATCAAAATTTTACTTGAATTATTACAACACTTGTCCCATGCTCTTAGCATGCACACAATGTTTACCTATGGTTCTTACTTTGTGAAATAGATCAAATGAACACATTTCCAATCATACTCATTTCACAACTCCCAATCCTTTTACAAGTGTAAGAATATCAAATTCTTGCCACTTATAGAATATGCTAGATTCTAACATTGTATGCAATGATCCTTTTGAAATGTCACTGCACTAAACTCACAATGACTATTGCCAATGATATTACAAAGTCCTCTATCGGAGATTGTTACAAGACAATTCCTTATATATGATGTCTCTCACTCAAAGTACATTCCTTTGAACATCCTTTTGCATAAAAGTTTCTAATCTAGACATTGATTCTCAATATCCAACTCCCAATATGGAAACCTTTCCATACTTACCATATGACAACTCATTCTTACTAGAATCTTATCTATTCATAATAATGTCGATTTGGTCCATCCAATACAATACTTCCAACTACTCACAAGGGACCAATCCTAGACGAACTTTGGATTGTCCTTTGATAGTTGTTTAATTATCTTATTCAAAACCGATTCTTGTCCTTTTTCCCTCTAAATGCGCTAGACATTTGGAAAATATTAGAATGGTCAAATATTATAGCATTTGCAATCAATCCTATACCTGAAACGTTTGGAACACGATGCATAATGTCTTACATGAAGATTCGATACTTTATCAATCTTCTGCCATAATATTTTATGTGCTACGTTCTCAAAATTCGAACTATGAAGAGGAATTCCATAATCATAATCGAAATTTGAGAACACACTATGTTTCCTTGACTAAATTTATTAACATTTCACAACGTAAACCTTTAAATTTGAAATGAAGCATAATATTCTCTCCCTTAATTATAGCAAAACAACTTTTCAATTCTTGCAACTTTGCAAAGTATAACTATTGTTTTCTATAATTAATATTGCTAACTTGCAATACTTTCCATAATAATCATACAATCTTAACATTTATGCTCCCACTATCATGATGATTATTATAAACATAACACTTATGCTCCCACTAGCTTTGACATGTATTCAGAAACCAGCTTAACTTCCAGAAAAAACAATACTTATTGAATTTCTTAAGTTCATGTTTCTTATACCCAATGCTTTGATAATCTTTTATCAAGGCTTCTTAAATTTATACACCTTTGCCTTAGATAGATTATATGTGTGTCTAAACAATTCAGAACAATTGCCAAATCTCACAATTCGAATCATGGAAAGGGATACCGTAACCATAATCGAATTCGAGAATCTAATTTTCACAATCGCTATCTTTTTAAAATCTTTCTTAGTGCAAGCATTTCGTCACAGTCATTTTCATGAAGGAGGGAATCTTATGACACTTAGATTTTAATGGTGTATGTGTTCCTATCCTAGTTGGTCTTTGTCTTATCCTATACATCACAACTTACCACATTTGATGAATGCTATAAACCTTCTTAATACTTTTCACTCAATGTCACAATCTTAACTCTAAGACTTGTTTTGGAACGAAGTATGATTGACTTCTTGATTTAACCATTTCTTCAATTCTTGATTCCTCTTCTTAGACATACAATTGTACTAAGACTCACTTAGAGGATCAATTGAGATATGGTTCTTAATCATTAAGACCTATCATAAAGCATAAAAGGTACTCTCCCTTCTTCTTAGAATGGATAAACTTTTATCTTTCTACCTACTTGATTCTTCTTATTCATTCTGCTATTCATTAAAAATTTTCGATCAATTCAAAATTACACTTAATCTTATAAGTATATGATGGGTTTTAGCTATAAGAACATCCTATATGCTCATACAAACCCTAATGCTTGGATCTAGGTTTCTCTATTGTACATGCAAGTTATCCAAGACTATAAACCCTATGTCTAGCATACAAGTAATCAGATGAACATAAGAATGGGTTTAAGTTATTACCTTGATTGTTATGTAGCAATAACAATCCCAAATCCTTCTTGTATTGACTTTAGAAAGCTTAGAGTCACAAATGTCACTCCTCTAATGGTTCACAAACACCAAGAGCAAGAGGATGAGGAGGAGAGAGGATGGAGGCTGCCCAAAACGTGTTCTAACCCTAGAAAACAAGTTCCCCACGTTTTTGAGCCTTAAGTGTTCTATATATAGTGAGGCTATTAGGGTTATCTAACAAGGAAACCCTAATTTGGATGCTTAAGCCCTAAGCAACCCAGGGACCCCTTTCCTTAAGGCCTTGGACGATTTCTTATGGGTTTCCCCATAATATTTGTCCACTCCTTAATATAAGGCAATCCATAGCCCAAATTGCAGTTATCTTATAATTACAATTCCAGTCCCTTAAGTTTAATTAATCTCTTTTAGTCACAAAACTAATTACCAATTAACTATTGACTAATATTAATTAAACAATATGATTTCTCCTTGAATATATTATTCTCATAATATATTAATAAATCATATTTAATCCTTCATCTCCATAATTCATCCTATCAAGTTGCTTTGGTGAAGGCAACCCAAAAGGACCATGCACCATCGGGTCAAGTACATACTAAAATAGTTATGGACTTAGACACTAATCCAACAGTCTCCCACTTGGATAAGTCTAATAACTATTATGTGTATAACTTCAGATCCTGATCTGCAATCATAGCTTTCCAAAGCCGCTGTCATCTCTGATCCTATCAGATACGCGTGTCCTTTAGATAAGGGATCATATATTCCTCCATTCTAGATATCGTATAAGACATGATTTCTAATCATTCTCTTTGTACTATTTCTCGACTTCCGATTTATGACGACTGACTAATTGAACAAATCAAATTAGCCCTAGCCCGGCCGAGCATTTTCGTTTGTCATCATTAAATCATCGAGGGGCCTAAAGATATCGCTTTTATCCTACTTCAGATAAAAGGAACGGATAAAATTTGATACAATGCTTGCTTGCACTCACTCACCGAATTACACACAACAATATGTTTTATAACACCAAGTTACTAGTGCGTTTACATGTTATCAATGTGCAACCGATTTGGAAGATACAACTCATACATCTCGGTGTCAAGAATATAAGATGTTATCGTCTCACCAATCACTCGTGATACAATCCATGGAGTGATCCAAGTGAGCGTAGGTTTAATCCAATGCTCAAATCATATTCATAAGCACTCATGAACGTCGCATCAAACATTTGCTTATGTCTAATACCTTTTAGACAATTCACACACCAATTCACGACAATCTTCATTCATACCTACTTCCAACATATGAACGACTGTGGCCCGTTCGAATAATTTGACTGTTCTAAACCAATTAAATTATTCAGGAAGTGAAAACATGCAAAGTCAAACACAAGAATAATAATAACCCCATATGCCTCAAACCTTTGAGCATAAATAAAGCACCTTTTATTTATCACCATATCGATTACTCATTATTTGTTGTTTCGGGTAATCAATTTCTTACTTGAATTATTACACTTATCCCAGGCTCCGAGCATGCACACAATGTTTACCTATGGTTCTTACTTTGTGAAATAGATCAAATGAACACATTTCCAATCATACTCATTTCCCAACTCCAAATCCTTTTTCATAAATGAAAAGAATATCAAATTCTTGCCACTTATGGAATATGCTAGATTCTAACTTTTTATGCAATGATCCTTTCCTAATGTCATAGCAAAAAAGTCACAAAGACTATTGCCAATGAAATTACAAAGTCCTCTATCGGAAATTGTTACAATACAATTCCTAAGATATGATGTCTCTCACTCAAAGTACATTCCTTTGAACATCCTTTTGCATAAAAGTTTCTAATTTAGACATAGATTTTCAATATTCAATTCCCAATATGGACACGTTTCCATATTTTCCATATGACAACTCATTCATAATAGAATCTTATCTATTCATAATAATGTCTATATGGTCCATCCAATACTATACTCACAAGCGACCAATCCTCGGCGAACTTTAGATTGTCCTTTGATAGTTGTTTAATTATCTTAGTCAAAAACGATTCTTGTTCTTTTTCCCTCTAAATGCGCTAGACATTTGGAAAATTTTAGAATGGTCAAATATTACAGCATTTGCAATTAATCCTATACCCAAAGCGTATGGGACACGATGCATAATGTCCTACATAAAGATTTGATACTTTATCAATCTTCTGCCACAATATGTTAATGTGCTATGTTCTCAAAATTCGAATTGTGAAGAGGAATGCCGTAATCATAATCGAAATTTGAGAACACACTATGTTTCCTTGACTAAATTATTAACATTCCAAAACCTAAGCCTTTAGATTTGAAATGAAGCATAATATTCTCTCCCCTAATTATAGCAAAATAACTTTACAACTCTTGCAACTTTGCAAAGTATCACTCTTGTTTTCTATATTTAATATTGCTAATTTGCAATACTTGCCATAATCATACAATCATAACATTTATGCTCCCACTATCATGATGATTATTATAAACATAACGCTTATGCTCCCACTAGCTTTGACATGCATTCAGAAACCAGCTTAAATTCTAGAAAATCAATACTTATTGAATTTCTTAAGTTCATGTTTCTAATACTTAATGCTTTTATAATCCTTTATCTAAGCTCATACACCTTTCCTTTAGATAGCTCATATGTGTTTCTAAACAATTTAGACTAATTGCCAAACTTCACAATTCGAATCATGGAAAGGGAAACCGAAACCATAATCGAATTGGAGAATACAATTTTCACAATCACTATCTTCTTAAAATCTATCTTAGTGAAAGCATTTCCTCACAGTCATTTTCATGAAGGAGGGAATCTTATGACACTTAGATTTTAATGGTGTATACGTTCCTATCCATGTGAATTTGTTAAAACCAAAGTTAACGACAAATTCAAACTCATATGGACCAAACTTTCTTAATCTTGATTTCCTGCCTTATGGTAGCACAGCTACCCACCATGTCTTCCAAGTAGTCAAGCAGCTCACCCTTTCCTATCAATGTACTTTTCATTGATCAAGGTCCTTGCCTTTTATGCATTCAAATGAGAACTCATGGAACTCACATGCATAATTAACTCAATTGGAGTGGCCCAGAAACACGATAGGTTGCAAACCTCAACTCGTGTGCTAGTGTTGATGATAAGGTTTATTTTTATTTGTTTATGAAAATTTTCAAGACCATTAAGACTCCCACTGACTCCTTGACATATAAGATTCTCTTGTCAATAAACATTTCTTGACAAACAAATATTCAAGAGTTAGTGTAGTTTTTATCAAAACACTTCATAAATTGGTCATAGTTGGTCTTTGTCTTATCCAAGACATCACAACTTTCCACATTTGATGAATGTTATAAACCTTCTTAATACTTTTTCACTCAATGTCACAATCTTAACTCTAAGACTTGTTTTGGAACGAAGTATGATTGACTTCTTGATTTAACCATTTCTTCAATTCTTGATTCCTCTTCTTAGACATACAATTGCACTAAGACTCACTTAGAGGATCAATTGAGATATGGTTCTTAATCATTAAGACCTATCATAAAACATAAAAGGTACTCTACCTTCTTCTTATAATGCAGAAACTTTTATCTTTCTGCCTACTTGATTCTTCTTATTCGTTTTTCTATTGATTTAAACTTTTTCAATCAATTCAGGACTATACTTAATATTATGAGTATAATCATATTTACTAAACCTTTAGTAAATCGTGACGAATATCTTTGTTACTCTTATGCTGTACTTGATCAACACACAACTTGTGTACTTGATCTCCTAGTCCTTCACGTGACTCTTTGTCAATGAATATGTCCAATTTCCAAATATGAAATTTCTCATTCATCGTGCAACCAAGTTGCATGATTCCAAATTTCTGTCCAATTGAAACTTGGCCGATGAGAAACTTTTCCTATTTGGTAAATTGTCGACATTTTCATAAATAAGAATCATATCCATTCGTTGTAGAAATATGCAAACATCAATTTTCATAACGATTTCATTGCAAGGAAATAAACAAATAAATAAATAAGTCAAAACAAAATTTATTTTATTTATAAAAGAAGCGGAAAACATTTGTCCTTACAATGCAAAATCCATTGAAAACTATGTAGTCAAATATTCCTAACAATTCTATCATAACTATCTAAGCTCAAAATCTAATCTTCAAGTACATGCGATTCAGATCCATTTCTTTGTGATTAGACTCATCTTGCTCTTTCCTCAAGCTTCCTTTCTTTTCACCAATCCTGCAAAACATTCAAATGCAATCTTATCACATCATGTATTAAGAATCAACGAATAGGAACTTAATGGTGTTAGATAGTGGATTTTACCTGAAGCACAGCCATACTCTTTGACTCTCCCATCTTCTGGAATCTTCAGGCTCTTAGGGCAGACTTCTATCCAACGCCCTTTCTCTTGGCAGCAAACGCAGGTCGGTTCTCCTAGAACGTCCTCAGAAACATGGTTGGTTGACTTTCCCAACAAATACGCTCCATTGCTTTGCCAAATCATTTCTGATTCAGCAGCAATGAGCATGTAAGTTAGGTCAATGAGGTTATCGTCAATGAGGTTATCGTCATGAACCCAGTTCAAAGCTAACTTATCGGGGAATGACACACCCAACATAATCAACCTATCGATGTGTGATATCATTCCTAGAACGTGGGCACACACAGATTTACCATCTTCATATTTCATTTCCAATAGGGCTTTAGTGATATTGAACCTTTCAATTCTTCGATCTTGTGGGTTAGGGAGAACAATCGGAGGAGGAGGAGGAAGTGAAGCATGATTTCTTGTTCCTCGATCGAATCGTGGAATATCATCTTCATGTGGAATGCTTGTTCCACGGGATTTGGGAAGCCATAGTTGTCGAACTTTGACATCTACAAAACGGGAGAAACAAATTCAAGTTAGTTGATTGATTGAGTCCTTAGTAAATCACCCAAATGAGATACTAAGGCTAGGACCCAACAGAATATTCTACAACTCGGGAGATGGATGCCGTAACCCAAATTGCAGAACATTTGAAGGTAAGTGAATGACGATTCACTAATTTCCACAATGAAAAACGAAAAAGAAATTTAAGTTTTAAATCTATGAAAACTCCTAGATCCTTTGAGATTCATTGAACATTTCAATGGCATGTTTAAATCTCGATATGCCCCTCTTGTTTGTGACTGGGATGCCGAGGATCACAAAGCGGGTGTAAATAACCATGCAAACTACATGGTGCCCCCACATGTTACAGTCACGTATTCGATGTGCCGGTAAACCACACACGCTCCACCGAACTATGACAAACATTAAGTTACCCTTTGCTACCTTTGCTTAGAACCATTTAGTGTGTCGGTAAACCACACACGCTCCACTAACGTCTTAGCAAGGGCACAAAGTTTAATTTCATGGAATTGCATCAATTCACTTTTGCCTAAGTAACTAAGATTGGGAATTTGAAAACATTTAGTTACTTTTGTACTTCAAAATACTTATAATGGAAGGTTTCGTCCTATCCTACCCTTTCGGCTAACGACCATCCACTTAGTCAAGAGTGCGGTGGGTAAGAGTGGATACCCATTCAATCGCCATTTTATAGGCAATTTCCTTAAACACCCCTTATAGACCAGCTTCGTGAATGAGGCCTACTAACGGTAAGACTAACTTTTACATATATATAATGTTAGACTTTTAATGTTATATATAGTATAGGGTGTATTTTACACTTTTAAAATACTAGGTGGTCAAATTTAATAATTATACATTTAATTCAATTAAATTTTAAGCCAAAACTTTTATGGATTTATTAAACCTTTTTTTATTATACACCTTAATCAATTAATAAAAACCATAAGGGTGTGATTTAAACTGTTCAAAACAATACTAGGGTTTTAGAATTTAACATTCCTAAATTAAACTTTTAATCAACTTTTAAATTCCAAAACTCTAGGGCAAGTTTTGAAACATTTCAAAACATTAGGTTTAGAATTTAAATATACATCAAAATTAAACTTTTAATCAAAATTTAAATTCCAAAACTTGAGGGCAAGTTTTGAAACCATTTCAAAAACATTAGGGTTTCAACTATTTAAATTTCAAAACTAAACTTTTGAGTTTAAATTTAAACTATAAAACCTACAGGGGAAAAATTGAAACTTTTCATTACACAATGATCAAATAACAAATAATCTTAATTAACATTTAATCACATAAATTATCCATATTTGATTTATTTAATGATTTCTTGCAAAACAATTTACCAATTTAATCAAAATAAATAATCAATTATCACATAAGGAAACAAATATTTTATTAATTGATAAATATCTTCAATTAGATCAAGAATATAGTCATATATATATATATATATATATATATATATATATATATATATATATATATATATATATATCATAAAATCGGATTTATATTGATCTAATATGATAAAGGCAAGTATCTCAAAGATAAACAACAACAAATCCCGAAAATAGCTCCATCTGATGCTCGAACTCGCCGAGTACCCCCATGGACTCGCCAAGTAAGGGCAACTCGCCGAGTCCACAGTGGGACTCACCGAGTCCATCATGGAGAACCACAAAAATCGAATTTTTTCAACATAAAAGGCATCAATACAATAGAAACCAATCTAGGCTCTGATACCACTGATGAGTTTTAGCTATAAGAACATCCTATGTGCTCACACAAACCCTAATGCTTGGATCTAGGTTTCTCTATTGTACATGCAAGTTATCCAAGACTATAAACCCTATGTCTTGCATACAAGTAATCATATGAACATAAGAATGGGTTTAAGTTATTACCTTGATTGTTATGTAGCAACAACAATCCCAAATCCTTCTTGTATTGACTTTAGAAAGCTTAGAGTCACAAATGTCACTCCTCTAATGGTTCACAAACACCAAGAGCAAGAGGATGAGGAGGAGAGAGGATGGAGGCTGCCCAAAACGTGTTCTAACCCTAGAAGAGAAGTTCCCCACGTTTTTTATCATTAACGGTTCTATATATAGTGAGGTTATTAGGGTTATCTAACAAGGAAACCCTAATTTGGATGCTTAAGCCCTAAGCAACCCATGGACCCCTTTCCTTAAGGCCTTGGACGATTTCTTATGGGTTTCCCCATAGAATTCGTCCACTCCTTAATATAAGGCAATCCATAGCCCAAATTGCAATTATCTTATAATTACAATTCCAGTCCCTTAAGTTTAATTAATCTCTTTTAGTCACAAAACTAATTACCAATTAATTATTGACTAATATTAATTAAACAATATGATTTCTCCTTTAATATATTATTCTCATAATATATTAACAAATCATATTTAATCCTTCCTCTCCATAATTCATCCTATCAAGTTGCTTTGGTGAAGGCAACCCAAAAGGACCATCCACCATCGGGTCAAGTACATACTAAAATAGTTATGGGCTTAGACACTAATCCAAGAGTATAATCATATTTACTTAACTTTTAGTAAATCATGACGAATATCTTGTTACTCTGATGGTGGACTTGATCAACACGTAACTTTGTGTACTCGATCTCCTAGTCGTTCACTTGACACTTTGTCAATGAATTAGTCTAATTTCCAAATATGGAATTTCTCATTCATCGTGCAACCAAGTTGCATGATTCGAAGTTTCTGTCCAATTGAAACTTCGGCGATGAGAAACTCTCCCTATTTGGTAAATTCTCGACATTTCCACAAACACCATAATTAAGAATCAAATCCATTATTTCTAATATTAGAAACCCTCAAACATCAATTTTCATGCATGCCATTGCAAGGATAAATAAATAATATAAAATCAAAATTTATTTTATTGCGGAAAAATTTCTCCTTACAATGCAATTCATTGATAAACTATGCTAATACATATTTCTAATTCTAACTCTAAGTAGTAGCTCAAGAATCTAATCTTCAAGTAATGCGATCGAAATCCATTCCTTCATGGTTAGATTCTACTCACTTCTTCCCTTAAGCTTCCTTTCTTTTCTTCGATCCTACAAAACATCAATTGTAATCTTATCACATTATGTATTAAGAATCTAGAATAGGAGCTTAAAAGAGTTAGTCAATGGATTTTTCGTAAAGCAGAGCCATACGTTTTGACTATCCCATCTCTTAGATCTCTTAGGTAAATAGGGCAGCTTCGTCTCCAATGCCCCTTCTCTTGGCAATAGAAGCAAATTGACTCTTTTGGAACAGCACATGGAACTACTTCAGATATTGCCTTTCTCTTATGATCAAACTCTTCGATCATAGCATGTCTTTCGTTGCCATTGTCAATATCCACAGAGGTCTTGAAGGCAGATTCACCAATCAACTTTGCTTTCTATCGCGCCAAACCATTGTTGATTCAGCGGCAATAAGCATATAGGTGAGATCTATAAGGGTCACGTCGCAGTTCATCATATAGTACTCTCTTACGAACTCACTATATGAGTTAGGAAGTGACTGAAGAACCCAGTTAACAGCCATCTCCTCACAGACAACGGATCCCAACATTCTTAACCTCTCAATGTGTGACTTCATCCCTAGGACGTGTACACACACCGACTTTCCTTGTTAATATTTACTTGCCAAAAGGGCTTGAGTGAGCTTGAACTTTTCAAGCCTTCGAACTTGTGGGTTAAGGAGAATAATTGAAGGAGGTGGAGGAAGAGAAGCAAGATCTCTTGTTCCTCGATCGAATCATGGAATATCATGTTCATGCGGAATGCTTGTTCCACGGGATTTGGGAAGACCATATTTGTCATACTTTGACATCTACAAAACGGGAGAAAACGAATTCAAGTTAGTTGATTGATTGAATCCTTAGTAAATCACCCAAATGAGATATTAAGGCTAGGACCCAACACAATACGCTACAACCTAGAAAAGGGATGTCGTAATCTAGTTGCAGAGTATTTGAAGGTAAGTGAATGACGATTCACTAATTTCCACCATGAAAAACGAAAAAGAAATTTAAGTTTTAAATCTATGAAAACTCCTAGATCCTTTGAGATTCATTGAACATTTCAATGGCATGTTTAAATCTCCATATGCCCCACTAGTTTGTGACTGGGATTCCGAGGATCACAAAGCGGGTGTGGATAACCATGCAAACTTACATGGTGCCCTCACATGTTACAGTCACCTATTCGATGTGCTAGTAAACCACACACGCTCCACCGAACTATGACAAACATTGAGTCACCTTTTGCTACCTTTGCTTAGAATCATTTAGTGTGCCGGTTAACCACACACGCTCCACTAATGTCTTTGCAAGGGGACAAAGTGTAATTTCATGGAATTGCATCAATTCACTTTTGCCTAAGTAACTAAGATTGGAAATTTGTAAATCATTTAGTTACTTTTGTACTTCATTATACTTATAATGGAAGGTTTTTTCATATCCTACCCGTTCGGCTAACGACCCTCCATTAGTCAAGAGTGCGGTGGGTAAGAGTGGATACCTATTCAATCGCCATTTTATAGGCAATTTCCTTAGACACCCCTTATAGACCAGCTTCGTGAATGAGGCCTACTAACGGTAAGATTGACTTTTACTCATACATATATAATGTTAGACTTTTAATGTTATATATAGTATAGGGTGTATTTTACACTCTTAAAATACTAGCAGGTCAAATTTAACAATTATACTTTTAATTCAATCAAATTGTAAACCTAAACTTTTATGGATTTATTAAACCTCTTTTAATTATGCACCTTAATTAATTAATAAAACCATAAGGGTGTGATTTGAACTTTTCAAAACAATACTAGGGTTTTAGAATTTAACATTCCTAAATGAAACTTTTAATCAAATTTTAAATTCCAAAACTTAAGGGCATGTTTTGAAACATTTCAAAACATTAGGGCTTAGAATTTAAATATACATCAAAATTAAACTTTTAATCAAAATTTAAATTCCAAAACTTGAGGGCAAGTTTTGAAACTTTTCAAAACACTAGGGGATCAAATAACAAATAATCTAAATTAACATTTCATCACATAATTATCCATATTTGATTTATTTAATAATTTCTTGCAAAACAATTTACCAATTTAATCAAAATAATTAATCAATTATCACATAAGGAAATAAATATTTTATTAATTGATAAATATCTTCAATTAGATCAAGAATATACTCATATATATCATAAAATCGGATTTATATTGATCTAATATGATAAAGGCAAGTATCTCAAAGATAAACAGCAAGAAATCTCGATATTTGCTCTTTCTGACGCTTGGACTCGCCGAGTACCCGAATGGACTCGCCAAGTCCACTATGGGACTCGCCGAGTTCATCAGGCAGTTTCACAAAAATCGAATTTTTTCAACTTGAACAAACATACAAGGCATCAATACAATAGAAACCAATCAAGGCTCTGATACCACTGATGGGTTTTGGTCATAAGAACATCCTATGTGCTCATACAAACCCTAATGCTTGGATCTAGGTTTCTCTATTGTACATGCAATTCATCCAAGACTATCAACCCTAGATCTAGCATATGATAATCAATATAACATATAAATAAGGGTTTAGATCATACCTTGATTGTTATGAAGCAATAACAATCTCAAATCCTTCTTGTATTGACTTTGGGGCATAAGGGCTCTATATATAGTGAGGCTATTAGGGTTATCTAACAAGGACACCCTAATTTGGATGCTTAAGCCCTAAGCAACCCATGGACTCCTTTCCTTAAAGGCCTTGGACGATTTCTAATGGGTTTCCCCATAGAATTCGTCCGTCCTTAATATAAAGCAATCCATAGCCCAATTGCAATTATCTTAAAATTACAATTCCAGTCCCTTAAGTTTAATTAATCTCTTTTAGTCAAAAACTTAATTCTTATTAATTCTTAACTAATATTAATTAAACAATATGATTTCTCCTTTAATATATTATTCTCATAATATATTAATAAATCATATTTAATCCTTTCTCTCCATAATTCATCCTATCAAGTTCCTTTGGTGAAGGCAACCCAAAAGGACCATGCACCATCGGGTCAAGTACATACCAAAATAGTTATGGACTTAGACACTAATCCAACAAAAACTTCAAAAATGGTCCCTATGGTTTTCAAAAATTTGAAGTTTGGTCCCTAATTTACAAAAGCCTCACGGATCTTCCTTGTGGTTTCAAAACTTTTAACATTTGGTCCTTTTGGCTCACTCCCTTAGCATTTTACCGTTAACTCATTTGTCAATATTATATTGCAGGGGCAATTTCATCATTTTAGGTGTAACCTTATCTTTTTAATTTGAAATGATTACCTATTGTTTGCACGTCAACTCACTACCTGTACCTCTCCCAGGAAGATAACCAGTTACATTTGTAATCATCGGGTTCATTCCTATCGTAGAAGCAAGAATATAAATTGGGATTTAGGGTTTAAGCAGAAGGAATTGCAATGGTGCTATCAATATGGTGTTTTCAAGAAAAATTTGCAACCGTGCCGGACTTGGGAAAAAGATACGGTACGATACTACAACAAAACTTGTTTTTTCCTGGTCGATTGTGTTCACGTAGAGAAATCATTGGCTTTACTCTTTTTTTTGTGTTTTGCAGAAGGATATGACAACTATTTCACGTTGAAGATACAATACAATGGTGTCTTCACCAAAGCACCTGGAAGGAAATACGTTGATGGTGTTGTTGCATATGTAGATGATGTTGACACTGATTTATTTCTAGTTCATGAGCTTGATGACCTGGTCTGAGAACTAGGGTACAAAACTGAGCAAACCCTTTACTACCATTTTTGTATCCCTGAATACCCTTTAGACTATGTCTTAATGCCTTTAGTTAATAACTAAGATGTACTTAAAATGGTATCTTATGTCCCTAAACACAGACTTATAAGGGTGTATATTGAAAATGGTTAGACAAGGGTAGCTAGTTATTGCAAGTCTCCTTCTAAAGTTTTTATTGAAGAGTTAGAGCCTGATAGTGTGTCACCTGAAATGAATAGAAAGAAGCCTTGGAGGAGAGAAGCAGGATCATGTAGTAGAAAGCTTGATTTAAACAAGTCTGTGAACCCTGATTATGAGCAGTCATAAGTATTAGATGTTGATCAAGGGCATGATTAGTCCAAGAGTATTCTGTCATATATTAGGTCACAAGCTAGCAAACAAAGTCATGTCATTCAAGAGGAAGTGGTCAATCATGAAATTGAAACTCAAGAAGAAGTGATAACTAGTGCAGTTAAAACTGAAGAACCAGTGGGAATTTACCATGTAGAGGAACGAAGTTGCCAAGCTGATGATGGAGGTAATACTGCAACAGTTGATGACTTTGAACCATTTGTAGAGGATTGTTCACTTTATGCTGATTATGATGTTGAGTTTAATGTTCAAACTTCATGTGAACAGCAACCAAAAGTGGATTATCTAGAGGGTATGGTGAGTGATGATATTGGAGAGGCTTTTTATTATGAGAGTGGACATGGTTCTGAGGGTAGTGGAGATGATTCTGATGATAGTGAATACAATGTAGATGAGTCTAACATAGAATTTGACGTAGATGTAGACATGAGTAAATTCCATAATTCTGTTGATGTAGATGAACATTGAATCTTAAACAATCATTCAAAAGATGAAGGGAATGACATGGTTGATAATGAGTTGGATGTTATTACGACTGATGATTATCAATTTGTGGGATTTCATGAAGATGATAGGAAGAGACTGTCAAAAGAGTTGAGTAAGTCAAGCAGATGCTCGCATGGAGAGGTTCATGTAAAACCATTTCATATTGGCCAGGTCTTCAAAACCATGCGTGATGTTAAAAACTACATGAACTCACATGCTATAGAAACAAGGTCTTTATACCTAGCAAAACATGAGAAAATCAGGATTAGGGTGAAATGTAATGGTGTTGTAAGTAAGCCATCTAAAGAAGTTGATTGTGGTGGGCCTTAACTATAAGTAGGGCAAAGTGCAAGGGTAAAGATGTAATTGCCAATAAAGGTACATGTCCATGGGCAGTCCAAATATCGAGGGCTAATGAAAATCAGAATTGGCTGGTGAAAACTTTACAAGATGAGCATAAATGTTTGCAAACAAGGGCGGTTAAAGCTTGCACTTCTAGATACGTTGTAAACTGAATTGTTTAATAAATCCAGAGAAACCCTAGAATTCCAGTGAAAGCTTTACACAAAGATTTGTGCAAGAAACTAGAGCTAGGAATGCCATTGCAAAAGGTTGCTAGGGCAAAGACAATGGATGAACGTATCATTAGTGGGGACTACCAAGTACAATATGGATTTTTGAGGGATTATGTGTTGGAGCTACTAAACATTAATCCGGGTACAACAGTTCGGATTGATGCGTATCCAGAAACCTCCCTGTCTATTAGCACAAGAACTTTTAGAAGAATATATGTTTATCTGGGCGCATTGAAGTTGGGATTTAAAGCTCGGTTAAGAGATTTTCTAGGTGCAGATGGTACTTTCATGAAAGGCCCTTACCCTGGGCAAGTGTTAACGGCTGTAGGGTTGAACTCAAACAATGGCATATACCCTGTAGCATATGCAGTGATAGAGATAGAATCAACAAGTAGTTGGACCTGGTTCTTGGAACTGTTAGGAGAAGTTTTGGATCTGGGAGCAAATCCAAATTTTACATTCATTTCTGATAGACAAAAGGTATGTGTCACCTAACTTTTTTTCTTAGTACTATTGCTAGATACATTTGGGTAACTGATGTTGCATACATTGACTTATGTTTAGGGAATAATACCAACAATTGAGAAGGTATTCCCCAGTGCAGAACTTAGGTTCTGTTTGAGGCATATCTAGGAAAATATGAAGAAACAGTGGAAAGGAAAAGACTCAAATGACTAACTTTGGGAGTGTGGTAGAGCAACAACAGTCAATCACTTTAACAATGGATGGGTTGAAGAAGATCAATGAAGAGGCTCATGCTTGGGTGTGTAAGATCCCAACAAACACTTGGTCTAAATATCACTTTAGTGGTATCTTTGTAGAAATTTATTGATAAATGTTTATCTTTCCTATTGTGTGTTTACTATATGTGTAATTGTCTTCTCTTAATATCTATTATTCAGGTAGGGCACACACTGATGGTTTGTTGAATAACCTTTGTGAGGTATTCAATTCTAAGCTAGATGAATGTAAGGATAAACCTATTATCACTTTCTTAGAGTATATTAGAGAGTATCTCATGAAGAGGTTATGTGTAGTGCAAAAGGAAATAGATAAGTGTGAAGGACTTCTAACACCTATTGCGACTATAGTGTTTGAAAAGATTAAGACTGATGCAGCTAAGTATGTGGCTAAATACAATAGGACAGGAAAGTACCAAGTGGAAAGAACATGACAATATCAGTATGTGGTAAAATTGAATGACCAAAGTTGCAGTTGTAGGTTTTAGGAGATTACATGTTTCCCATGTAGACATGGTGTTTGTGTTATATGGGACAAAATTGAAAATGGTGAAAATGCCTCACATGTTGATGAATGGGTCCATCCTTGCTATAGTTTATCAACATGGTAAGCCATGCATTTCAACAAAATTGATCCATTGAATGGATGTTCAATGTGCCCTAAAAGTGACTGCCCATTCACTTTACTTCCACCAAATCATAAAACACGGGTTTGTATTTCAAGTAGACCAAATATATAGTATACATGTGAACATGGAATGAATTCCATTTTAACTATAGTACATAAATATGTGTAGGTTGGGAGGCCTAAGAAGAAGAGAAGGAGGGGTGTTGATGAGCCTAACAGCCAAGCTGGTAAATTGAGCAGGAAATATCTGGCAGTCACTTGTTCAAGGTGTCATAACAAAGGGCACAATTCTAGAACATGTAAAGGATAGGGAGGCAGTGGTGAAGTTGGAGGGGGCTAAAAACTATGTTTAGTAGTTATTAGGATGCTTGTAGCTCTTTTGAAACAGAAGTCATGTGTACTTGTTTGAAGATGTAATGGTTGTATGTTTAGTAGTGTCATCTTTATTTGTTTTGAAACTTAGTATGATGGCTGTGTTAAGAACTTTAAAACTTTGCATGTAATAGTGTCTATGCACATTTTAGTAATGAATTAATCTTTTTTGTGTACTACCCTTCAGAGATCAATTTATAACATTGTACATTTCAATTGCAAATCAAAACCATCTTAAAGATGCATTTACAATACAGTTAACAATTGTATTTAAAAAACATTCAAGAAATTCAACAATCAACTATAACAAACTACATTCCATTACCATTAGCATTACCACTCCATTACACATTAATCTAATACATAAACCAAATACAACAACACCAACTCCAAACCCCCTACATAAACTGAAAGCAAAAAAACCCCTATTCGATTACAATCAAAAAAACCCTTGCAACGGTTACAAACCAAAAAACAAAACTCCATTACCATCCAAACTTTCACCATATACTCAGAGATTAAAATAAAACCAAAAAAAGAACACCCATGAACAAAACAACATCAACCGGTAGTTACATAATTCTGCACTTACAATGGCAACCATCTCTTCCAATCGGTTCATTGATCTTATCAAACATGGAATCACCACCAATTCCTTAACACACATAGAAGGATCAGACCATCGAAGGAACCTACCTCTTGTACAGTTCCAAAATTGTCTTCTAGAGTTACGATCCGTCCATGAAGTGATCTTCATTGCTTCATTCCAACATCTGCCAGTCACCATCTTTGAATCAGAAGCGATTGTATGTCATAAAGGGTGCAAGGGTCGAGCAACAGTGGAAATGAGTAGAGAGATCACGATTGCAGAAAGGTAAAGGGTTTGTCCAAAAATAGGACACATAATATCTTTTAAAGATAGAAGGTTAAAATTGAAATGAAGAAATTGCCCCTCCAATATAATATTGAAAAATGAGTTAACGGTAAAATGCTAACGGAGTGAGTCGAAAGGACCAAACGTTAAGAGTTTCGAAACCACAGGGACGATCTGTGAGGTTTTCGTAAATTAGGGACCAAACTTCAGATTTTCGGAAACCACATGGACCATTTTTGAAGTTTTGTCAGATATATATATATATACATATATATATATATATATATATATTGTTGGGTTTTAGTTCAAAAATAGTTTCATAAAATAGAAAAATATAGCAACGGAAGACTTCAATTTTGAAATAACATAAATATTTTATACCCATCAAGGATCTTTTTGCAAGTTATAGAAACATTAAAACACCAACCAAAGAAGAGGTGAAGAAATAACAACCATTGTAGTTCTTTGGGTCCTCTTGGGAAGCTTGGAAGTTGATGAAGAATGTGGAACCTTTGAGACACCAACAATGACTCAACTTGATGTAGATGTTCGTCCAAAACTATTGAACCTTTAAGCTTTAAGTTCATAACCAATATGAACTTAAAGAAGGATTGAAGATGCAACTAACTTCAAGTGTTCTTAACTAATTAAGAGAGAATGAGAGGGAGAGGAGGAACTTTCGGCCATTGTTATAAAGGAAGAAGGATTATCACTAGCCAAAGTGCAAGCTTCATATTTATATGCAAATAGTGAAGGTATTAACCATTAGTCATTAGCATTTTAAGCAAACTTGTTCGCATTGTCATAAGCATGTCTCACACCTTTAAAGCATGATTAAACAAGTCATGCACTTCTTCTTTTTATGCAAATCTCAAAAATTGCATAAAGCAGAGGAAATTTAGTTTAAATTTTATAAACTCAAGGTTTATAAAATATAAAATTTGTATTTTGAGTAAAAGACAAAAGGTTTCAACTAGTCCAAAAAGTGATGCATGACTTATTAATTCATACCATATGAAATAATACCATGTTACTTGCTAATGAAAATTATTATTTCCACGAAACAACTAATTTCTAATTTAATTATAAGAATTTTATTGAGTATTTATTAAAATCAATTTCTAATAAATAATCAATTGTATCAAGTTGTTGTTAGTATGACCCATTAATATCATATGTTATTTAGCAATATCACTTTAAGATGACCCTTGAGCGTACTAGATCTTTCAATCTCCCACTTGCGTAAGACTCATATTAGACTGATATAAAAAATGTGGTGAACTGCTAGCATTGTTTCATTTCCCCTAAGACCATACGACTGTTTGTGCCATTCTATCAACGCCCAATTACCAAAAAGCTCAAAGCTACAATTGGTGTATAAGGTAAGTGGGCACACACAGATTTACCATCTTCATATTTCATTTCCAATAGGGCTTTAGTGATATTGAACCTTTCAATTCTTCGATCTTGTGGGTTAGGGAGAACAATCGGAGGAGGAGGAGGAAGTGAAGCATGATTTCTTGTTCCTCGATCGAATCGTGGAATATCATCTTCATGTGGAATGCTTGTTCCACGGGATTTGGGAAGCCATAGTTGTCGAACTTTGACATCTACAAAACGGGAGAAACAAATTCAAGTTAGTTGATTGATTGAGTCCTTAGTAAATCACCCAAATGAGATACTAAGGCTAGGACCCAACAGAATATTCTACAACTCGGGAGATGGATGCCGTAACCCAAATTGCAGAACATTTGAAGGTAAGTGAATGACGATTCACTAATTTCCACAATGAAAAACGAAAAAGAAATTTAAGTTTTAAATCTATGAAAACTCCTAGATCCTTTGAGATTCATTGAACATTTCAATGGCATGTTTAAATCTCGATATGCCCCTCTTGTTTGTGACTGGGATGCCGAGGATCACAAAGCGGGTGTAAATAACCATGCAAACTACATGGTGCCCCCACATGTTACAGTCACGTATTCGATGTGCCGGTAAACCACACACGCTCCACCGAACTATGACAAACATTAAGTTACCCTTTGCTACCTTTGCTTAGAACCATTTAGTGTGTCGGTAAACCACACACGCTCCACTAACGTCTTAGCAAGGGCACAAAGTTTAATTTCATGGAATTGCATCAATTCACTTTTGCCTAAGTAACTAAGATTGGGAATTTGAAAACATTTAGTTACTTTTGTACTTCAAAATACTTATAATGGAAGGTTTCGTCCTATCCTACCCTTTCGGCTAACGACCATCCACTTAGTCAAGAGTGCGGTGGGTAAGAGTGGATACCCATTCAATCGCCATTTTATAGGCAATTTCCTTAAACACCCCTTATAGACCAGCTTCGTGAATGAGGCCTACTAACGGTAAGACTAACTTTTACATATATATAATGTTAGACTTTTAATGTTATATATAGTATAGGGTGTATTTTACACTTTTAAAATACTAGGTGGTCAAATTTAATAATTATACATTTAATTCAATTAAATTTTAAGCCAAAACTTTTATGGATTTATTAAACCTTTTTTTATTATACACCTTAATCAATTAATAAAAACCATAAGGGTGTGATTTAAACTGTTCAAAACAATACTAGGGTTTTAGAATTTAACATTCCTAAATTAAACTTTTAATCAACTTTTAAATTCTAAAACTTGAGGGCAAGTTTTGAAACATTTCAAAACATTAGGTGTAGAATTTAAATATACATCAAAATTAAACTTTTAATCAAAATTTAAATTCCAAAACTTGAGGGCAAGTTTTGAAACCATTTCAAAAACATTAGGGTTTCAACTATTTAAATTTCAAAACTAAACTTTTGAGTTTAAATTTAAACTATAAAACCTACAGGGGAAAAATTGAAACTTTTCATTACACAATGATCAAATAACAAATAATCTTAATTAACATTTAATCACATAAATTATCCATATTTGATTTATTTAATGATTTCTTGCAAAACAATTTACCAATTTAATCAAAATAAATAATCAATTATCACATAAGGAAACAAATATTTTATTAATTGATAAATATCTTCAATTAGATCAAGAATATAGTCATATATATATATATATATATATATATATATATATATATATATATATATATCATAAAATCGGATTTATATTGATCTAATATGATAAAGGCAAGTATCTCAAAGATAAACAACAACAAATCCCGAAAATAGCTCCATCTGATGCTCGAACTCGCCGAGTACCCCCATGGACTCGCCAAGTAAGGGCAACTCGCCGAGTCCATAGTGGGACTCACCGAGTCCATCATGGAGAACCACAAAAATCGAATTTTTTCAACATAAAAGGCATCAATACAATAGAAACCAATCTAGGCTCTGATACCACTGATGAGTTTTAGCTATAAGAACATCCTATGTGCTCACACAAACCCTAATGCTTGGATCTAGGTTTCTCTATTGTACATGCAAGTTATCCAAGACTATAAACCCTATGTCTTGCATACAAGTAATCATATGAACATAAGAATGGGTTTAAGTTATTACCTTGATTGTTATGTAGCAACAACAATCCCAAATCCTTCTTGTATTGACTTTAGAAAGCTTAGAGTCACAAATGTCACTCCTCTAATGGTTCACAAACACCAAGAGCAAGAGGATGAGGAGGAGAGAGGATGGAGGCTGCCCAAAACGTGTTCTAACCCTAGAAGAGAAGTTCCCCACGTTTTTTATCATTAACGGTTCTATATATAGTGAGGTTATTAGGGTTATCTAACAAGGAAACCCTAATTTGGATGCTTAAGCCCTAAGCAACCCATGGACCCCTTTCCTTAAGGCCTTGGACGATTTCTTATGGGTTTCCCCATAGAATTCGTCCACTCCTTAATATAAGGCAATCCATAGCCCAAATTGCAATTATCTTATAATTACAATTCCAGTCCCTTAAGTTTAATTAATCTCTTTTAGTCACAAAACTAATTACCAATTAATTATTGACTAATATTAATTAAACAATATGATTTCTCCTTTAATATATTATTCTCATAATATATTAACAAATCATATTTAATCCTTCCTCTCCATAATTCATCCTATCAAGTTGCTTTGGTGAAGGCAACCCAAAAGGACCATCCACCATCGGGTCAAGTACATACTAAAATAGTTATGGGCTTAGACACTAATCCAAGAGTATAATCATATTTACTTAACTTTTAGTAAATCATGACGAATATCTTGTTACTCTGATGGTGGACTTGATCAACACGTAACTTTGTGTACTCGATCTCCTAGTCGTTCACTTGACACTTTGTCAATGAATTAGTCTAATTTCCAAATATGGAATTTCTCATTCATCGTGCAACCAAGTTGCATGATTCGGAGTTTCTGTCCAATTGAAACTTCGGCGATGAGAAACTCTCCCTATTTGGTAAATTCTCGACATTTCCACAAACACCATAATTAAGAATCAAATCCATTATTTCTAATATTAGAAACCCTCAAACATCAATTTTCATGCATGCCATTGCAAGGATAAATAAATAATATAAAATCAAAATTTATTTTATTGCGGAAAAATTTCTCCTTACAATGCAATTCATTGATAAACTATGCTAATACATATTTCTAATTCTAACTCTAAGTAGTAGCTCAAGAATCTAATCTTCAAGTAATGCGATCGAAATCCATTCCTTCATGGTTAGATTCTACTCACTTCTTCCCTTAAGCTTCCTTTCTTTTCTTCGATCCTACAACACATCAATTGTAATCTTATCACATTATGTATTAAGAATCTAGAATAGGAGCTTAAAAGAGTTAGTCAATGGATTTTTCCTAAAGCAGAGCCATACGTTTTGACTATCCCATCTCTTAGATCTCTTAGGTAAATAGGGCAGCTTCGTCTCCAATGCCCCTTCTCTTGGCAATAGAAGCAAATTGACTCTTTTGGAACAGCACATGGAACTACTTCAGATATTGCCTTTCTCTTATGATCAAACTCTTCGATCATAGCATGTCTTTCGTTGCCATTGTCAATATCCACAGAGGTCTTGAAGGCAGATTCACCAATCAACTTTGCTTTCTATCGCGCCAAACCATTGTTGATTCAGCGGCAATAAGCATATAGGTGAGATCTATAAGGGTCACGTCGCAGTTCATCATATAGTACTCTCTTACGAACTCACTATATGAGTTAGGAAGTGACTGAAGAACCCAGTTAACAGCCATCTCCTCACAGACAACGGATCCCAACATTCTTAACCTATCAATGTGTGACTTCATCCCTAGGACGTGTACACACACCGACTTTCCTTGTTAATATTTACTTGCCAAAAGGGCTTGAGTGAGCTTGAACTTTTCAAGCCTTCGAACTTGTGGGTTAAGGAGAATAATTGAAGGAGGTGGAGGAAGAGAAGCAAGATCTCTTGTTCCTCGATCGAATCATGGAATATCATGTTCATGCGGAATGCTTGTTCCACGGGATTTGGGAAGACCATATTTGTCATACTTTGACATCTACAAAACGGGAGAAAACGAATTCAAGTTAGTTGATTGATTGAATCCTTAGTAAATCACCCAAATGAGATATTAAGGCTAGGACCCAACACAATACGCTACAACCTAGAAAAGGGATGTCGTAATCTAGTTGCAGAGTATTTGAAGGTAAGTGAATGACGATTCACTAATTTCCACCATGAAAAACGAAAAAGAAATTTAAGTTTTAAATCTATGAAAACTCCTAGATCCTTTGAGATTCATTGAACATTTCAATGGCATGTTTAAATCTCCATATGCCCCACTAGTTTGTGACTGGGATTCCGAGGATCACAAAGCGGGTGTGGATAACCATGCAAACTTACATGGTGCCCTCACATGTTACAGTCACCTATTCGATGTGCTAGTAAACCACACACGCTCCACCGAACTATGACAAAACATTGAGTCACCTTTTGCTACCTTTGCTTAGAATCATTTAGTGTGCCGGTTAACCACACACGCTCCACTAATGTCTTTGCAAGGGGACAAAGTGTAATTTCATGGAATTGCATCAATTCACTTTTGCCTAAGTAACTAAGATTGGAAATTTGTAAATCATTTAGTTACTTTTGTACTTCATTATACTTATAATGGAAGGTTTTTTCATATCCTACCCGTTCGGCTAACGACCCTCCACTAGTCAAGAGTGCGGTGGGTAAGAGTGGATACCCATTCAATCGCCATTTTATAGGCAATTTCCTTAGACACCCCTTATAGACCAGCTTCGTGAATGAGGCCTACTAACGGTAAGATTGACTTTTACTCATACATATATAATGTTAGACTTTTAATGTTATATATAGTATAGGGTGTATTTTACACTCTTAAAATACTAGCAGGTCAAATTTAACAATTATACTTTTAATTCAATCAAATTGTAAACCTAAACTTTTATGGATTTATTAAACCTCTTTTAATTATGCACCTTAATTAATTAATAAAACCATAAGGGTGTGATTTGAACTTTTCAAAACAATACTAGGGTTTTAGAATTTAACATTCCTAAATGAAACTTTTAATCAAATTTTAAATTCCAAAACTTAAGGGCATGTTTTGAAACATTTCAAAACATTAGGGCTTAGAATTTAAATATACATCAAAATTAAACTTTTAATCAAAATTTAAATTCCAAAACTTGAGGGCAAGTTTTGAAACTTTTCAAAACACTAGGGGATCAAATAACAAATAACCTAAATTAACATTTCATCACATAATTATCCATATTTGATTTATTTAATAATTTCTTGCAAAACAATTTACCAATTTAATCAAAATAATTAATCAATTATCACATAAGGAAATAAATATTTTATTAATTGATAAATATCTTCAATTAGATCAAGAATATACTCATATATATCATAAAATCGGATTTATATTGATCTAATATGATAAAGGCAAGTATCTCAAAGATAAACAGCAAGAAATCTCGATATTTGCTCTTTCTGACGCTTGGACTCGCCGAGTACCCGAATGGACTCGCCAAGTCCACTATGGGACTCGCCGAGTTCATCAGGCAGTTTCACAAAAATCGAATTTTTTCAACTTGAACAAACATACAAGGCATCAATACAATAGAAACCAATCAAGGCTCTGATACCACTGATGGGTTTTGGTCATAAGAACATCCTATGTGCTCATACAAACCCTAATGCTTGGATCTAGGTTTCTCTATTGTACATGCAATTCATCCAAGACTATCAACCCTAGATCTAGCATATGATAATCAATATAACATATAAATAAGGGTTTAGATCATACCTTGATTGTTATGAAGCAATAACAATCTCAAATCCTTCTTGTATTGACTTTGGGGCATAAGGGCTCTATATATAGTGAGGCTATTAGGGTTATCTAACAAGGACACCCTAATTTGGATGCTTAAGCCCTAAGCAACCCATGGACTCCTTTCCTTAAAGGCCTTGGACGATTTCTAATGGGTTTCCCCATAGAATTCGTCCGTCCTTAATATAAAGCAATCCATAGCCCAATTGCAATTATCTTAAAATGACAATTCCAGTCCCTTAAGTTTAATTAATCTCTTTTAGTCAAAAACTTAATTCTTAACTAATATTAATTAAACAATATGATTTCTCCTTTAATATATTATTCTCATAATATATTAATAAATCATATTTAATCCTTTCTCTCCATAATTCATCCTATCAAGTTCCTTTGGTGAAGGCAACCCAAAAGGACCATGCACCATCGGGTCAAGTACATACCAAAATAGTTATGGACTTAGACACTAATCCAACAAAAACTTCAAAAATGGTCCCTATGGTTTTCAAAAATTTGAAGTTTGGTCCCTAATTTACAAAAGCCTCACGGATCTTCCTTGTGGTTTCAAAACTTTTAACATTTGGTCCTTTTGGCTCACTCCCTTAGCATTTTACCGTTAACTCATTTGTCAATATTATATTGCAGGGGCAATTTCATCATTTTAGGTGTAACCTTATCTTTTTAATTTGAAATGATTACCTATTGTTTGCACGTCAACTCACTACCTGTACCTCTCCCAGGAAGATAACCAGTTACATTTGTAATCATCGGGTTCATTCCTATCGTAGAAGCAAGAATATAAATTGGGATTTAGGGTTTAAGCAGAAGGAATTGCAATGGTGCTATCAATATGGTGTTTTCAAGAAAAATTTGCAACCGTGCCGGACTTGGGAAAAAGATACGGTACGATACTACAACAAAACTTGTTTTTTCCTGGTCGATTGTGTTCACGTAGAGAAATCATTGGCTTTACTCTTTTTTTTTGTGTTTTGCAGAAGGATATGACAACTATTTCACGTTGAAGATACAATACAATGGTGTCTTCACCAAAGCACCTGGAAGGAAATACGTTGATGGTGTTGTTGCATATGTAGATGATGTTGACACTGATTTATTTCTAGTTCATGAGCTTGATGACCTGGTCTGAGAACTAGGGTACAAAACTGAGCAAACCCTTTACTACCATTTTTGTATCCCTGAATACCCTTTAGACTATGTCTTAATGCCTTTAGTTAATAACTAAGATGTACTTAAAATGGTATCTTATGTCCCTAAACACAGACTTATAAGGGTGTATATTGAAAATGGTTAGACAAGGGTAGCTAGTTATTGCAAGTCTCCTTCTAAAGTTTTTATTGAAGAGTTAGAGCCTGATAGTGTGTCACCTGAAATGAATAGAAAGAAGCCTTGGAGGAGAGAAGCAGGATCATGTAGTAGAAAGCTTGATTTAAACAAGTCTGTGAACCCTGATTATGAGCAGTCATAAGTATTAGATGTTGATCAAGGGCATGATTAGTCCAAGAGTATTCTGTAATATATTAGGTCACAAGCTAGCAAACAAAGTCATGTCATTCAAGAGGAAGTGGTCAATCATGAAATTGAAACTCAAGAAGAAGTGATAACTAGTGCAGTTAAAACTGAAGAACCAGTGGGAATTTACCATGTAGAGGAACCAAGTTGCCAAGCTGATGATGGAGGTAATACTGCAACAGTTGATGACTTTGAACCATTTGTAGAGGATTGTTCACTTTATGCTGATTATGATGTTGAGTTTAATGTTCAAACTTCATGTGAACAGCAACCAAAAGTGGATTATCTAGAGGGTATGGTGAGTGATGATATTGGAGAGGCTTTTTATTATGAGAGTGGACATGGTTCTGAGGGTAGTGGAGATGATTCTGATGATAGTGAATACAATGTAGATGAGTCTAACATAGAATTTGACGTAGATGTAGACATGAGTAAATTCCATAATTCTGTTGATGTAGATGAACATTGAATCTTAAATAATCATTCAAAAGATGAAGGGAATGACATGGTTGATAATGAGTTGGATGTTATTACGACTGATGATTATCAATTTGTGGGATTTCATGAAGATGATAGGAAGAGACTGTCAAAAGAGTTGAGTAAGTCAAGCAGATGCTCGCATGGAGAGGTTCATGTAAAACCATTTCATATTGGCCAGGTCTTCAAAACCATGCGTGATGTTAAAAACTACATGAACTCACATGCTATAGAAACAAGGTCTTTATACCTAGCAAAACATGAGAAAATCAGGATTAGGGTGAAATGTAATGGTGTTGTAAGTAAGCCATCTAAAGAAGTTGATTGTGGTGGGCCTTAACTATAAGTAGGGCAAAGTGCAAGGGTAAAGATGTAATTGCCAATAAAGGTACATGTCCATGGGCAGTCCAAATATCGAGGGCTAATGAAAATCAGAATTGGCTGGTGAAAACTTTACAAGATGAGCATAAATGTTTGCAAACAAGGGCGGTTAAAGCTTGCACTTCTAGATACGTTGTAAACTGAATTGTTTAATAAATCCAGAGAAACCCTAGAATTCCAGTGAAAGCTTTACACAAAGATTTGTGCAAGAAACTAGAGCTAGGAATGCCATTGCAAAAGGTTGCTAGGGCAAAGACAATGGATGAACGTATCATTAGTGGGGACTACCAAGTACAATATGGATTTTTGAGGGATTATGTGTTGGAGCTACTAAACATTAATCCGGGTAAAACAGTTCGGATTGATGCGTATCCAGAAACCTCCCTGTCTATTAGCACAAGAACTTTTAGAAGAATATATGTTTATCTGGGCGCATTGAAGTTGGGATTTAAAGCTCGGTTAAGAGATTTTCTAGGTGCAGATGGTACTTTCATGAAAGGCCCTTACCCTGGGCAAGTGTTAACGGCTGTAGGGTTGAACTCAAACAATGGCATATACCCTGTAGCATATGCAGTGATAGAGATAGAATCAACAAGTAGTTGGACCTGGTTCTTGGAACTGTTAGGAGAAGTTTTGGATCTGGGAGCAAATCCAAATTTTACATTCATTTCTGATAGACAAAAGGTATGTGTCACCTAACTTTTTTTCTTAGTACTATTGCTAGATACATTTGGGTAACTGATGTTGCATACATTGACTTATGTTTAGGGAATAATACCAACAATTGAGAAGGTATTCCCCAGTGCAGAACTTAGGTTCTGTTTGAGGCATATCTAGGAAAATATGAAGAAACAGTGGAAAGGAAAAGACTCAAATGACTAACTTTGGGAGTGTGGTAGAGCAACAACAGTCAATCACTTTAACAATGGATGAGTTGAAGAAGATCAATGAAGAGGCTCATGCTTGGGTGTGTAAGATCCCAACAAACACTTGGTCTAAATATCACTTTAGTGGTATCTTTGTAGAAATTTATTGATAAATGTTTATCTTTCCTATTGTGTGTTTACTATATGTGTAATTGTCTTCTCTTAATATCTATTATTCAGGTAGGGCACACACTGATGGTTTGTTGAATAACCTTTGTGAGGTATTCAATTCTAAGCTAGATGAATGTAAGGATAAACCTATTATCACTTTCTTAGAGTATATTAGAGAGTATCTCATGAAGAGGTTATGTGTAGTGCAAAAGGAAATAGATAAGTGTGAAGGACTTCTAACACCTATTGCGACTATAGTGTTTGAAAAGATTAAGACTGATGCAGCTAAGTATGTGGCTAAATACAATAGGACAGGAAAGTACCAAGTGGAAAGAACATGACAATATCAGTATGTGGTAAAATTGAATGACCAAAGTTGCAGTTGTAGGTTTTAGGAGATTACATGTTTCCCATGTAGACATGGTGTTTGTGTTATATGGGACAAAATTGAAAATGGTGAAAATGCCTCACATGTTGATGAATGGGTCCATCCTTGCTATAGTTTATCAACATGGTAAGCCATGCATTTCAACAAAATTGATCCATTGAATGGATGTTCAATGTGCCCTAAAAGTGACTGCCCATTCACTTTACTTCCACCAAATCATAAAACACGGGTTTGTATTTCAAGTAGACCAAATATATAGTATACATGTGAACATGGAATGAATTCCATTTTAACTATAGTACATAAATATGTGTAGGTTGGGAGGCCTAAGAAGAAGAGAAGGAGGGGTGTTGATGAGCCTAACAGCCAAGCTGGTAAATTGAGCAGGAAATATCTGGCAGTCACTTGTTCAAGGTGTCATAACAAAGGGCACAATTCTAGAACATGTAAAGGATAGGGAGGCAGTGGTGAAGTTGGAGGGGGCTAAAAACTATGTTTAGTAGTTATTAGGATGCTTGTAGCTCTTTTGAAACAGAAGTCATGTGTACTTGTTTGAAGATGTAATGGTTGTATGTTTAGTAGTGTCATCTTTATTTGTTTTGAAACTTAGTATGATGGCTGTGTTAAGAACTTTAAAACTTTGCATGTAATAGTGTCTATGCACATTTTAGTAATGAATTAATCTTTTTTGTGTACTACCCTTCAGAGATCAATTTATAACATTGTACATTTCAATTGCAAATCAAAACCATCTTAAAGATGCATTTACAATACAGTTAACAATTGTATTTAAAAAACATTCAAGAAATTCAACAATCAACTATAACAAACTACATTCCATTACCATTAGCATTACCACTCCATTACACATTAATCTAATACATAAACCAAATACAACAACACCAACTCCAAACCCCCTACATAAACTGAAAGCAAAAAAACCCCTATTCGATTACAATCAAAAAAACCCTTGCAACGGTTACAAACCAAAAAACAAAACTCCATTACCATCCAAACTTTCACCATATACTCAGAGATTAAAATAAAACCAAAAAAAGAACACCCATGAACAAAACAACATCAACCGGTAGTTACATAATTCTGCACTTACAATGGCAACCATCTCTTCCAATCGGTTCATTGATCTTATCAAACATGGAATCACCACCAATTCCTTAACACACATAGAAGGATCAGACCATCGAAGGAACCTACCTCTTGTACAGTTCCAAAATTGTCTTCTAGAGTTACGATCCGTCCATGAAGTGATCTTCATTGCTTCATTCCAACATCTGCCAGTCACCATCTTTGAATCAGAAGCGATTGTATGTCATAAAGGGTGCAAGGGTCGAGCAACAGTGGAAATGAGTAGAGAGATCACGATTGCAGAAAGGTAAAGGGTTTGTCCAAAAATAGGACACATAATATCTTTTACAGATAGAAGGTTAAAATTGAAATGAAGAAATTGCCCCTCCAATATAATATTGAAAAATGAGTTAACAGTAAAATGCTAACGGAGTGAGTCGAAAGGACCAAACGTTAAGAGTTTCGAAACCACAGGGACGATCTGTGAGGTTTTCGTAAATTAGGGACCAAACTTCAGATTTTCGGAAACCACATGGACCATTTTTGAAGTTTTGTCAGATATATATATATATATATATATATATATATATATATATATATATATATATATTGTTGGGTTTTAGTTCAAAAATAGTTTCATAAAATAGAAAAATATAGCAACGGAAGACTTCAATTTTGAAATAACATAAATATTTTATACCCATCAAGGATCTTTTTGCAAGTTATAGAAACATTAAAACACTAACCAAAGAAGAGGTGAAGAAATAACAACCATTGTAGTTCTTTGGGTCCTATTGGGAAGCTTGGAAGTTGATGAAGAATGTGGAACCTTTGAGACACCAACAATGACTCAACTTGATGTAGATGTTCGTCCAAAACTCTTGAACCTTTAAGCTTTAAGTTCATAACCAATATGAACTTAAAGAAGGATTGAAGATGCAACTAACTTCAAGTGTTCTTAACTAATTAAGAGAGAATGAGAGGGAGAGGAGGAACTTTCGGCCATTGTTATAAAGGAAGAAGGATTATCACTAGCCAAAGTGCAAGCCTCATATTTATATGCAAATAGTGAAGGTATTAACCATTAGTCATTAGCATTTTAAGCAAACTTGTTCGCATTGTCATAAGCATGTCTCACACCTTTAAAGCATGATTAAACAAGTCATGCACTTCTTCTTTTTATGCAAATCTCAAAAATTGCATAAAGCAGAGGAAATTTAGTTTAAATTTTATAAACTCAAGGTTTATAAAATATAAAATTTGTATTTTGAGTAAAAGACAAAAGGTTTCAACTAGTCCAAAAAGTGATGCATGACTTATTAATTCATACCATATGAAATAATACCATGTTACTTGCTAATGAAAATTATTATTTCCACGAAACAACTAATTTCTAATTTAATTATAAGAATTTTATTGAGTATTTATTAAAATCAATTTCTAATAAATAATCAATTGTATCAAGTTGTTGTTAGTATGACCCATTAATATCATATGTTATTTAGCAATATCACTTTAAGATGACCCTTGAGCGTACTAGATCTTTCAATCTCCCACTTGCGTAAGACTCATATTAGACTGATATAAAAAATGTGGTGAACTGCTAGCATTGTTTCATTTCCCCTAAGACCATACGACTGTTTGTGCCATTCTATCAACGCCCAATTACCAAAAAGCTCAAAGCTACAATTGGTGTATAAGGTAAGTTTATTAGTTATCCCTTTGCTACAGACATCATGTTGAACATGAGATTCGGATTGCGATCAATCTCATTAGTTGTTCAACTTTTGGTATGGTGCCTTTGATGTCTAACTCTCAACACATATGAGGAACATATTTCTTCTTGACTACATAAGCCTCTTGTATAGTTCACACCATACCTAAAAATGGATTTTATAACTGCCCGGTTAAGGAACAACTTTTGACCATTATCAAAGCATAGTACTCCCTATACTTAAGTCCCACTATGTATCTCAGGTGTTAAGGATACAAAGATAATACCTTTTAATCAAGTATCATTCATGATAGTAATCCATGAGATGATTTTGATGCGGGTCAGATGACAAATACCTATGAAACTTGGTTACAACCACTTGCCTACTTTCATCTTGTGAGAGTCAACCAATCTAATTCATATTAGTCTTACTTCATAATTGCTCCCACAATTATAACCGACTATGAACTTTTAGAATAATAACATTATTCATGGATTAAACATGGTAATATAGAACAAAAAAGTATTAATGTGATGACTATATCCTGATATATCATAACATTATCTAATAGTTGTTATAATGGTCCAATATCCGAATACTAAATCCAAATCAAAAACCCATTTCTAGAGTAATAAAGTCTTATAGCTGATGTATGACCATTCATACTTAGCTCAAAAGAATGACTTTATTAATGGATCTGACAAAATTTTAATTTGTGTGAATTCGGTGAATATTATCATCTCCAAACTTAACTTTACTCTAGGTATTGTTAAATATCTTGGAGAATATGATTGGTGTTCTTTTGTGACATAGTGTCTCTTAGCTTGATTAAGTATACTCTCGAAGTCACCAAGATTTCTATGTGATTCTTGAATGGCAGAAATCAACATAGTTTTTCAATGACGCCATTCATCCAATCATATTTTAATTCAACTTCTAAAGTAGTGTATTCTTATTTTGTAGTAGATTATGTCATTATGTTTTTCTTGGACCTCATTCCAACAAAACTTACCCTTCATTCCATAATGAAGTCAAAATCCAATTATAATTCATAATTATTTATATCTGTTTAGAAATTAACATCTTATGTAGCTCTTTCCATAAAGATCATTTCTAAACTGATTGTCTCATATACATTCCTTTAGTTCTTCTAAAGTATTCTTAGAATGCTCTCTTAGTCATCCATTGACTTAACCATGTATTCAATTAGTATCCTATGACATGCTTACAACATGATCAAATACCATGTGCTATGCATAATACGTCGTAAATGATGAATTCATTTGCCAAGCAAATAAAATATTAATAATTTCATCTAGTTCAAGCCTATGTGCTATGAAATTTTGAGGCTAGCTTGTAACATTCGGGATTTGTAGGAATTAATATTATTTATTTTATTGAATAATGGGTTGTTGTTGGTTTGGGCCTGGATAGTTGGACCTTAAGTTTTGGGCTGAGAAAGGCAGTATGCGGCGTGTACCATGCCTGGAACACCCAACATACTCAAGAGGTTGGGGCGGGGAGGCCATGCACGTAAGCTCAGCGTACCAAAGGGTACACGCAACGTACGCATGCAGGTTCTAAAACTCTAACTTTTAGGTTTTGATCCATATATAAAGGATCTTATGCCTTTGGTCCAGCCTCCCTCTCACCTCTATACAACCTCCACGAAAACCCTAACCCCCTCTTGTGTGTCTTTGTGATTTGGAAGCTACTTGAGAGGATTTTGGTGTAATTTTGGTGCTTTGGAAGAGAAAGGAGCTTGAAGAAGGAGCAAGGATCCACCAAGAGCTTGTAGATCCAGGAGATTGGAAACATTTCTGACTCTTTTGAGGTATCAAGTTCTAAACTTGGCCATTGTATGCCTAGATTTGTTCATGGGGGTGTTTAAGGTCACTTTTGGACTCCATTGTTGAGGCTTCTTGCATCTTAATAATTTCAGACCATAAGAGCTGTCCTTTTGGGCTCTTAGAGGTACTAGGAGTCATAAAAAATGGATTTTGATGGTTAAGCCACAACCATGCAATTGTTAGTTGGTCTTAAAGCTTGTTAAAGGGACGAAAATCATGTTTTGACCCCAACCATGCATGCAAGCACATAAAGTTTGTGACTTTATGGTTTAGGAGGTCTTAAAGGACCTGGATCTACATTTTGGACGTAATGACTTAGTGGATTAAGTCACAAATGATGTCCCTAGGAAGCTAGCCAGTACATTAAGCGTACACCCTGGTACATTGCGTGTACTGGGTCAACTCCCCGTTTTGGTTAAGTCCAGCATACGCTGGGCGTACGTGCCAGGTACGCCGCGCGTATGCATGTAGAGTAGCTATATTGGGATTTTTGGGCCTGGACTATTGGGCCCCGTGGCCCACTGTGGAGTATAATTCTGGGCCTGGGGATTTGGAATTAGAAGTATTGGGACTTTTGGGTCATATTGGGCCACTCGAGATTATTCATTTTGGGATAAGGACTATTAGACTTGTGAAAAGGCCCATTTGATGAGTTGCGCCCAATTTAGAAAATTGGGCCATTAATGGGCCTTTCGGGAGCCTTTGATGGGCCATGGGTGCATTGCATTTCATAAGTTAGCATTAGGCTTTATGAATGGTTCAATTTAGTCTGGGGGGGTGGGGGAGGAGGGGGGTTAAAATGGTCATTTTACCCTAAGTGGTGTTATATATATTCTGGTTGAGTGTCATTACGATTATGATAGCCGCGAATCATCGGAGCAGCTGTTAAAGATAACTTTCTGTGAGATTCGGGACTCAGCTTCATGAGGTGAGTTACCTTCCAGTAGAAGTGGGTCTAAGTCCACAATGCCAACCCACTAGTAGGAGTGATTATGGATAATTGTCTTTGTGATAATTATCTGGTTTGCATTGTCTGATATGTTATGTGATAGCCTGATATGATGGTATGTGATAGTGGTAGTAGGGGAATAGTCCCCATATCTGGTCGATAGGGCCAAATGGGTAGGTTAGCTACCCCGATATGTCTGACAGTATGATTATGTTATGTTTTATGTGGTAGTAATAGGGGTAAAATAGTCCCCGTAATCGGTTTGGATAAATCGGAGGGGTAGGTCAAACACCCCGATATGTCTGACAGGGATAGGTTAGGGACCCTGGTATGCCTAGCAGGGGTAGGTTGAGCACCCCGTTATGCATAACAGGGTAGGTCGGGCACCCAGGTATGCCTGGTAGTATGTGTTATGTATGGTATATGTTATGATGGCGGAACTCACTAAGCTTTGTTCTTATGATTTTCAGTTTTGATTTCAGGTACCTCTTCGTCAAAGGGAAGGAGATGGCACGGTAGCATTGTATCACACACACCTGATTTCCTCATTTTGAGATCCATGGGATTGTACTATGATATTATTACTATTTTTTATCTGACTTTTGAGACATGTGATTATGGTTTTATGGATTTATATGATATTGAAGATGTTTTTTAGTAAATGGTTTTTCTAATTAACTTAATTAAAAACAAAATTTTTGGACTTGAAAAGTGGGATGTTACAAGTTGGTATCAGAGCTTTGGTTTGAGGGATTCAGGCGCACTCTCGAGTGTGTCAGGACTCAAACTAAGGACTTGGTATAAAAATTTTCAAAAGTAAAATCTTTTAAAAAGGAGTATGGAAAGAAATTGAAAAGAGAAAAGAACTTTGAAAAGAACAAGGTGTGTGATGCGTGCGACCGGCCGAGCTCAAGTATGTTTTCCCCAAGATACCCATACATTATGTTATGTTATGATATGATAATGAGAACTGCATCCTAGATTAGGGCTAAGGATCTAGGAAGGATGCCTTTTATGCCTCTTGTCTGTGTATGTGAACTGCATGCTAGAATAGGGCTAAGGATCTAGGAGGATGCCTGATAGGCTTGATGTATGTAATTATTGAGCTACATGATAGTACTGAGTAGTCAGTGATATGATAGCCTGGATAGGATATGTTGGTTTGGGATACTCTATGCTCGAATTCTACTTGCTTTGTGATTTTTAGGAGTTCTAGTTATCTTCAATTAACTAGTAGACGAATACGTTAAGTTACATACTATAAGGACGGACTAATTTCAAAAGGTTAGGTCTAGCCCTATTTTGCAGCTCTTGTTTGAGTCCAACCGTTGTAGGGCAGGACCTCTCATTCGAAGAATTATCTAGTCTTAGTAATATGTAATGGTATTCGCAAGCTAGTTTAGGATAGATGACATGGACATCTTATGCAGCTGATGGTGGAGAGTGGGTTGGAGAGTTACACCAGGGTAAGCCTAGGATGAGATTAGTGCAGTGAGCAATAATAGTATAAGGGACTTGGTGAAGTCAAAGCAATCCTTGAGGAAAGTACGGATACATGCGGAAGATAGTATGGGCTCGTACTACTGAAAGCAGAGGATCTGTTCTCGAGTAAATGAGGGTCGAGATAGAACCAGGGAACTTGTAGTAAGTGAGGCTTTCTGAGGTTATCTATAACCCTGACGATTATGTGTTTTCTTTCAAAATGGTGATGATTACGCATCACAGAGCAGGAGGATCGGGATCAGGATCCGGTTCGGGATTAGGTGCTGAGCCAGTTGATGAAGGACTATGTGAGTTCATTGCTTCTGAGATCACTAGAGGCATCCTTGAGTTGACCCCGGTGATTTTCGGGTCGATCAAGGAAGGGATTCTGGAGCTGATGGAGGATCGCCTCAGGGCGTTTAGGAGTGACATGGCATCCAGCCAGTTAGGATCACACACACTGTCCTTCAAGGACTTTAGGGGTTATGGTGCACCAGACTTCCACGGGGTGAAGGACGCCGTCATTTCCAGGAGATGGATTGTAGAGATGGAGTCTGCCCAGTTGACTAGCTTTTGCCCTGAGGGGTCGAAGGTTCGATATGTTGTAGGGTGTTTGAGAGAACGAGCTCGAAATTGGTGGGAGGCGGTCAGTGATTCGTTAGGAGCCCAAGCCATTGAGGCTATGACTTGGTCTGACTTTGTGACCATGTTTAGGGCTGAGTTTGCGCCAACTGTGGAGCTCCGGCAGTTGGCCAGAGAGTTCTTGGATATGAGGCAGACGACTGAGTTGGTGGCGGAGATTACCGTCAAGTTTAGGGAGAGGTCCTTACTAGTGCCTCAGTATGCAGGGGATGAGGAGATACGGAGGACCCGCTATCATGACATGTTGAGGGCTGACATCCGGAAACATGTCAGCTACTCAGCATGTCCGACATTAGATGATATGATTGCGAAGGAGAGGGAGAGGGAGATTGACGTAAAGCACCTCCGGAAGAGGAAGGTAGCAGAGGGACATGTTACTATGGTTTCAGGGAAAACCCCAAGGGATTCGACGCTAGGTCGAAGGCCTATCAGGGACGGAGCCGCTGCGGGAAATGCAGCAAGCCACACGAGGGGGCGTGTAGACTAGGGTCATCGGGCTGCTATAAGTGCGGAAGGACGATGCACTTTGGCAAGGACTGTACTGCCACTAACCCCACTATTCAGACAGTCAAAGTTGCTGTGTTTCCACTGCAACCAACGAGGCCCTAAAGGGCCAATTACCCGAGATTGACAATAGTAGTAGTTGCGCCCGTGGTGGCGCCAACTCCAACGACCGTGCGGTTTACTGATGGCTGGCAGGGTAAGACAGAGGCTCTAGTTGTGAGGAGCTGAGCCTTCTAGGTGACTACCGAGGAGGCACGCGCCACACCCAATGTGGTGATGGGCATGATTTCTTCTCCCTAGCTCTTATTTTTATGTCGCTTATGATATTTATGTATATGTTTTATGTGTTATTTAGGATCGTTCCATGTGAATGGTATTCCAGTTCAGGTGTTGTTCAATTCGGGGGCTAACCGGTCGTTTGTCTCTCTTGCCCTTAGCAAGAGGTTCCCTGAGTCTTCGGGCATGTTGGATTGTCCTCTAGTGGTCGAGATTATGGATGACCGATCAGTTCAGACATCAGAGGTTTTTCGAGATTGTGTTTTGAGACTGTTCGAGGAGCGTTACATGGTAGACTTGGTTCCCATACCATTGCATGGGAACAAAGTCATCATCGGTATGGACTGGCTGAGCCCTAATGGGGTAGTGATTGACTGCACGCAACAGTTGGTTCAGGATAGGACCCCAAGTGGGGGAGAGTTGGTGATTCAGGGCGAGATGCCACAATGTGGGCCAACTTTATGCTCAACAGCGAGGGCTAGGCGCTACCTTCAGCAGGGTTGCACCGGATATGTTGCCTATCTCATGGATACCCGAGAGGAGGGTAAGGCGACTGTGAGTGATGTACAGTGGTGCAAGAGTACCCGGACGTATTTCTAGAGGATTTTCCAGGGATACTGTAATGCCCCATTTTCTGGTATATAATTTAAATAAGTATTTTCAATTCTTAAGGGGCACTCGACGACTCTACAGACCGGCTCGTCGAGTAGAGACGGGATGATCATGCAATTTGAGTTGGCTACTCGAGGAGTCCATATGCTGGGAATCGACGAGTCCTCCTGTCTGGATGAAGCCCTAATTTTAAGGGTTTGCACCCTATTTAAACACATTTATGCGGCCCAACCTCGCCTCCATCACCCTCAGAACATTTCTTATCAAACCCTAGCCTCCTAAAGAGTGTGTGAGTGATTGTTTCCTTGTGAAGGAACTTTTGGTCCATTTTGGAGCTAGTGGAAGAAGGAGAAGGTTGAAGAGTTCAAGGAAGAAGAAGTAGATCCGGAACACACTCCTTTGTGGTCATCTTTTCTGGTAATAAAGTCTCCATCTTGCTTATTGATCTAATAGATCTAGTTTTTCCCCAAATTGTTGATATTAAGCTCAAAAACCCCCAAATCCTTTGTAATAAAGCCTTATGATCGAGTTATACTTCAGATCTAGCCTCTCTTGAACTCCAAGAGCTCATTATAGCCACCTTTATGCAATCTTGGACTTGTTCCAAACCCTAAGTGCTTAGTATTTGATGATTTTGGGTATTTTAGCCTCATAACCTTGTGCATGCATGTAATGTTGGAAACTTTACGTGTAAAGCCAATCCTAGAAGCTTAGATATTTGTTTTGGAAGCATAGAAATCGATTATAATCGACTGTAAAGTAATAGCATGCCTGGGACTCGACGAGTTGTTCTTAAACTCGGCGAGTTGTTCTTCAGACTCGACGAGCTGTTCATACGACTCGGCGAGTCACAGTCTGGACGTGTTCATATGTTGAAGGAGAACTCGACACGTTGTTCATACAACTCGGTGATTCGGATGAAGTTAGACTCGATGTTAGAATCGAGGAAGAACTCGTCGAGTCTTTGCCAAACTCGATGAGTAGAAGCGGGTATAGGACTAGAATGGATGATAGGGACTCGGCGAGTTGACGGCCCAACTCGGCGAGTCCGGTCAACAGGATGTTGAATTTGACCAGGAAGTTGACTTTGACTTGCCTAGGGGTAAATAGTCATTTTACCCTGAGATTAGTTATCAGTATTTGATTTAGTGTTTATGGGATTTGTAGCCGGGGAGTTCCGCAGCAGCGGTCAGGCAATTTCAGATTTAGCATCTCTGTAGCCAACGTTACGAGGTGAGTTTCCTTCTAGTAGGAACGGGTCTACGGCCACAATGCCGACCCATCTAGCTAGCAGTAGTTCCGGAATTTGGTCCGATGCAGTAGTTCAGTGTGCTTTATGTCTTTGTGATTCAAGCATGTCTTTGTGTTATGTGTTTCGGACTTTGGTCTGATGCAGTATGCAGTATATGTGCTTATGCTAGTTGATATGTTTATGTTATGTTATGCTCAGTCAGTTTCCGGACTTCGGTCAGATGCAGGGGACACGGTCCCGATTAGTTCTGGATTTCGGTCCGATGCAGTTAGTTTCGGACTTCGGTCCGATGCAGTGGGCAAGGCCCAATAGTTGTTTATGTGTTATTGTATGGTATGTAGTAGTTTGGGGGAGCTCACTAAGCTTCATACTTACAGTTTCAGTTTTCGTTTCAGGTACTTCCGTTAGCAAAGGGAAGAGCTCGGGTTGATGGCATCGCACCCACCACAGCTTCAGTTTTATCCTGGGAGTTTTATTCATACATTTTGTTATGATTGATACAGTTTTGTTTTGACACAGTTACTATGACTTTTGAGTACTCATTCCATGGTTCTTGTTATATATATATATATATATATATATATATATATATATATATATATATATATATATATATATATATATATATATGACATTAGATGATTTCACTTTTAGTTATATTAAAACAAAAAAATTTTGGGTCGTATTTTTGGGTTGTTTCAAGTTGGTATCAGAGCCTTGGTTTAAGGGATTCAGGAATACTTCCGAGTACGTCTGAACTCAAACTAAGGAAATGGTGAAAGATTTTTAAAAGAGAAACGTTTTCGAAAAGAAATTTTGAAAAGAACTTAGAAAGAAAAAGAGTTTTCTTAAAAAGGGGTGTGGTGCATGCGATCAGCCGAGCTCAAGTAAGTACTCCCAAATTACCCATACAAGCTTATGTTGTGATTATCAGTTTCAGTTTCATTAGAACAACATGCTAGAATAGGACTAAGGATCTAGGAGGATGCCTTATGTGCATGCTATATGTATTTCAGCTTTATGAGAATTGCATGCTAGTATTGAGTAGACAGTAGTACGATAGTCTGGTTAGGTTATGCCTGATAGTATGAGCTTAACATTGTATGCCAGTGCAGATTAGTCAGAATGAAAACCAGTGTGGTATATGCATGATTATGTACTCAATGCCCGAATGTTGCTTGCTTTGTGCTTTTAGGAGTTCTAGATGTCTTTCACTAGCTAGTAAACGAATATGTTAAGTTACATATTGCAAGGACTAAATAATTTCAGAAGGTTAGGTCTAGCTCTATTTCGTAACTCTTGTTTGAGTCCAACCGTTATAGGGTACGATCCCTCATTCGAAGAATTATCTAGTCTGAGCTAGTTAGGGAAAGAAAGTTGGGACTTCTTATGCAGCTGATGGCAGAGAGTTGGTTGGTGACCACCCTACGGCTAGCCTAGGATGAGATTAGCATGAGATCAATGGTAGTAGTAGAAGGGACTTGGTGGAGTCGAGGCAGTTCTTGGGGAGGGTACAGATAGATGTGGAAGGTAGTAGGGGCCTATACTCCTGAAAGTAGAGGAGCTATACTTGAATCAAGGAAGGCCAAGACGAGACCAGGAAACTTGTAGTAATAGTGATGCCTCGAGATATATCAATATTTATGACGTTCTCATTATGTGTTTCAGAATGGTGGTTTTACGCCCTAGACCAGCAGTCGACAGTTCAGGTGCAGGTGAGGGATCAAGACCAGGCTTGGGAGCCGAGCATTTGGATGATCAGACTAGGGAGTTTCTCTCTTCAGAGATTACTCGCAACATACTCGAGCAAACTCCTATAATCTTTGGTTCGATAAAGGAGGGTATTTTGGAGCTGATGGATGAGAGGTTGAGCGCCTTTCGTACTGAGGTAGCGACCATGATGGGGTCGCGCATCCTCACCTTTAGGGAGTTCAGAGCATGTGGAGCTCCTGACTATCATGGGGCTCGGGACCCCATAGCGAGTACCAGGTGGTTGGCAGATGTCGCCAATGCTTTCTGCACCAGCAGATGTCCCGAGGGGGACAAGGTCAGACTAGCATCCTGTCTTTTGAAGGACAGGGTACGAGATTGGTGGGACGAGAGCGGGCATGTCATCGGGATGACACAGCACTTGTTGCGATGACTTGGGTTGATTTTACTACCAGGTTCAGAGCCGAGTTTGCACCGGTTATTGAGGTGCAACAGTTAGACAGGGAGTTTCAGGATCTTACCCAGAGTACAGAGATAGCGGTGGAGATTACCGCCAAGTTTAGGGAGAGAGCTCTTCTTGTTCCTCAGTATGCAGCTGAAGAGGAAATGAAGAAAGCTCATTACCTGAGATGTTGCGGAGTGATATCTGCCAGTTTGTGAGCCGGTCCAGCTGTAAAACGCTGGATGACATGATTGCTAGGGCTCATGAGAGGGAGATTGATCTAGATATGGAGAAGAAGTGGAAGCCAGAGGCGGTATCTGGCATAGGATCTAGAGGTCAGCAGAGCCATGGTCGGTGTGGCAAGTGTGGGAGATTGCACAACGGGGCGTGCAAGGAAGGGAGTCCCGGTTGCTACAAGTGCATCCGGACCGGGCATATGATCAGAAATTGTACAACTACTCCCACCGTTACCGCAGTATCTGATATAATTTGCTTCCATTGCTATCAGAGGGGACATAAAAAGTCCCAGTGTCCGAGTTTGGCAGCAGCAGCAGCAGCAGGGAAGGTGGCAGCACCTGCCCCTACAACATTGAGGATTACAGACGGCCGTCAGACCCGAAGTGAGGCGCCAGTGGCGAAGAGTAGAGCTTTTCAGATGACAGCAGAGGAGGCACGAGCGACTCCTGATGTGGTGACGGGTATGTATCTTCCCTTCATCTCTTTATTAATGTTGATTGTTTCTTATGGTTGTATGTTTTTTATAGGGTCGTTCTTAGTGAACGGCATATCAGCTACAATGTTGTTTGATTCGGGGGCTACCCGATCATTTGTTTCACTTGCACTTAGCAAGAGGTTTAGCAGAGCTTCGAGGGAGCTGGATTGTCCACTTGAGGTTGAGATAGCCGATGACAGGACCGTCAGGGTCGCGAGTGTACATAGGGCTTGTTCATTGCAGTTATTTGATGAGCTGTTTTCAGTGGATTTGGTTCTAATTCCCATGCGAGGGAATAAGGTTATAGTGGGTACGAATTGGATGAGCCCCAATGGGGAAGTGATTGATTGTGAGCTACAGTTAGTGAGGTTTCGAACCCCTAGTGGGGGAGAGTTAGTGATTCAGGGCGAGAGGCCACAACGCGGACCGATTCTTTGCTTGGCAGTGAGAGCTCAACGCTACTTCCAGCAGGGTTGCGCGGGGTACGTTACCTATGTGTTGGATGCTCAGGAGAGGGGCAAGGCGACTGTTGATGATGTATCGGTAGTGCAAGACTACTCGGACGTATTCCCAGAGGATTTTCCTGGGATACTTCCAGAGAGATAGGTTGAGTTTCGGATTGACCTGGTTCCGGGTGCGGCTCTGATAGCCAAGGCGCCATATCGGTTGGCTCTTCCAGAGATGTAGGAGTTGTCTACGCAGCTGCAGGAGCTGCTAGACAAGGGTTTCATCAGACCTAGCAGTTCACCATGGGGAGCCCTGATCCTGTTTGTGAAGAAGAAGGATGGGTCGCACTGTATGTGTATAGATTATCGGGAGTTGAACAAGGTAACGGTGAAGAATCATCACCCACTCCCGAGGATATGTGATTTGTTCAATCAGCTTCAGGGAGCATCTTGGTTTTCTAAGATTGATCTGCGCTCCGGTTATCATCATATGCGGGCCAGAGGTGAGGATGTTCAGAAGACTTCTTTTAGGACCCATTATGGTCATTATGAGTTTGTGGTGGTGCTGTTAGGGCTCACCAATGCTCCAGCCGCGTTCATGGACCTCATGAACCGCGTATGCAGGCCGATGTTGGATCGGTCTGTGATAGTGCTCATTGACAATATCTTGGTTTATTCCAAGACTCAGGAGCAACATGAGGAGCACCTGAGGGAGGTGCTAGAGAATTTGAGGAGGGAGAGACTTTTCGCGAAGTTCTCCAAGTGTGAGTTCTAGTTGCGCGATGTGCAGTTCCTTGGGCACCTCGTCAACCAAAAGGGGATATTGGTGGATCCGGCCAAGATAGAGGCCATGATGCAATGGGAGGTTCCGAGGTCTACATCTGAGATTCAGAGCTTCCTAATGTTGGCAGGGTACTAGAGGAGATTCATCTAGGATTTCTCCAAGATAGCAATTCCACTTACCCGACTGACTAGGAAGTCGGTGGTATTTCGCTGGGGGCCTGAGCAGCAGGCAACATTTGAGACCCTCAGATAGCGATTGTCCGAGGCACCGATTCTCACCCTGCTAGAGGGAGTGGATGATTTTCTAGTCTATTGTGATGCTTCGATCACAGGGATGGGAGCAGTGTTGATGCAGCAAGGGCATGTGATAGCTTATGCCTCACGAGGCTAACTATTCGATGCATGATTTAGAACTGGGGGAAATGATGTTTTCCCTTAAGATTTGGAGACATTACCTCTTTGGGCTCCGCTGTACCATTTACACGGATCACAAGAGTCTGAGGTACGTCATGGACCAGCCGAATTTGAACATGAGGCAGCGTCGATGGTTAGATGTGGTGAAGGACTACGATTGGGAGATCTTTTATCATCCAGGAAAGGCCAACGTTGTGGCCAACTCCCTGAGCCGCAAGGCGATGGCAACACCGATCATAGATATATGTCTAAGTATGACAATGATTACTCAATTATTGGAGCAGGTTAGAGAGGCACAGGTCGAGGGCCTGAAGGAGGAGAGGCAGAAGTGTGAGAAGATTGGGGGCCGAGTAGCTTCTTTCGATTATGACAGTCGAGGATTGTTGACCCTTCATGGGAGAGTCTAGGTGCTGTATTAGGGAGGAGTACAGTAGGTGTTGATGGATGAGGCCCACAAGTCCCGGTTCTCCATCAATCTAGGGGCGACGAAGATGTATAGAGATCTTCGGCTCGATTATTAGTGGTCGTGCATGAAGCGGGACATAGCCTGGTATGTAGAGAGATGCCTGACCTGTAGAAAGGTCAAGGCAGAACACCAGAGAGCCCACGTCAAGATGCAGTCGTTAGACATTCCGGTTTCAAAATGGGAGGATATCACTATAGATTTCATCGCTAAGCTTCCAAGGACCGCACGTGGAGTTGACTTGATTTGGGTCATAATGGATCGCCTAACCAAGAGTGCGCATTTCATACCGATTTAGGAGAGCATATCGGCCGAGAAGCTAGCCGATATTTATGTGCACGAGGTAGTGGCACGACATGGAGTGCCTGTATCGGTAGTATCAGACCGAGACGTACGTTTTACTTCTAGGTTTTGGAAGCGGTTTCATGACGAGATGGGAACTTGTCTTGATTTTAGCACCGCCTTCCACCCCTAGACGGACGGGAAGAGCGAGTGGACGATTCAGACTCTTAAGAACATGCTTCGGGAATGCGTCCTAGATTTTGGTGGCTGTTGGGATACATATCTTCCTTTGGCAGAATTTTCGTATAACAACAGTTACCATGCTAGTATTGACCGCCCTCCTTTCGAGATGCTCTACGGGAGGAAGTGTAGGACCCCGATTTGTTGGGTTGAGGTTGGTCAGCGAGTCATCGGGAGCATCGAGGTGGTGCTCAAGACCACAGAGTTGATCCAGCAGGTCCGTAGTAGATTGCAGACTGCGCAGAGTCGACATAAGAGTTATGTCGATAGGAGGCATTCGTACTTGGAGTTTTAGGTGGGTGATATGGTCCTCTTGAAGGTGTCACCGTGGAAGGGTATTATCAGGTTTCAGAAGAGGGGCAAGCTGGGCCCCATGTTCATTAGTCCTTTTAGGGTTTTGGCCCGGGTGGGTCGGGTTACTTAACAGTTGGATCTTTCGGCAGAGCATAGCCAGATCCACAACACTTTCCATGTTTCTCAGTTGAGGAAGTGTTTGGTGGACGAGTCGGCAGTTGTACCCTTGGAGGATATTCAGGTTGATAGCAGCCTGAATTATATCAAGAGGCCAGTTGCGATCTTAGATTGGAAGGTGAAGACCTTGAGGAAAAAGGTGGTTCTATTAGTGAAGGTGCGGTGGTAGCACCGAAAGGGTTCAGAGTGGACGTGGGAGACCGAAGGGAGATGAGGGAGAATTTGATGGGTTTTGGTCATAAGAACATCCTATGTGCTCATACAAACCCAAATGCTTGGATCTAGGTTTCTCTATTGTACATGCAAGTTATCCAAGACTATAAACCGTAATTCTAGCATACAAGTAATCATATTAACATATGAATGGGTTTAAGATATTACCTTCATTGTTATGTAGCCATAACAATCCCAAATCCTTCTTGTATTGACTTTAGAAAGCTTAGAGTCACAAATGTCACTCCTCTAATGGTTCACAAACACCAAGAGCAAGAGGATGAAGAAGAGAAGAGAAGGTGGTTGCCCAAAACATGTGGAAACCCTAGAGAACAAGTTCACCACGTTTTTGGGGCATAAGGGTTCTATATATAGTGAGGCCATTAGGGTTATCTAACAAGGAAACCCTAATTTGGATGCTTAAGCCCTAAGCAACCCATGGACTCCTTTCCTTAAAGGCCTTGGAAGATTTCTAATGGGTTTCCCCATAGAATTCGTCCATCCTTATAATATAAGGCAGTCCATGGCCCAATTGCAATTATCTCATAATTACAATTCTAGTCCCTTCAGTTTAATTAATCTCTTTTAGTCAGAAACTTAATTCTTCTTAATTCTTTACTAATATTAATTAAACAATATGATTTCTCCTTTAATATATTATTCCCATAATATATTAATAAATCATATTTAATCCTTTCTCTCCATTATTCATCCTATCAAGTTGCTTTGGTGAAGGCGACCCAAAAGGACCATGCACCATCGGGTCAAGTACACACCAAAATAGTTATGGACTTAGACACTAATCCAACAGTCTCCCACTTGGATAAGTCTAATAACTATTCTGCGTATGACTTCAGATCCTGATCTGCAAACGTAGCTTCGCAAAGCCGCTGTCAACTCTGATCCTATCAGATACGCGTGCCCTTTAGATAAGGGATCATATATTCCTCTATTCTAGATATCGTATCAGACATGATTTCTAATCATTCCCTATGTACTATTTCTCGACTTCCGATTTATGACGACTGACTAATTGAACAGATCAAATTAGCCCTAGCCCGAACGAGCATTTACGTTTGTCATCACTCAATCATCGATGGGCCCAAAGATATTGCTTTTGTCCTACTTTGGATAAAAGGAACGGATAAACTTTGATTCAATGCTCGCTTGCACTCACTCACCGAATCACACACAACAATATGTTTTATGACACAAAGTTACTGGTGCGTTTACATATTATCAATGTGCAACCGATTTGCAAGATACAACTCACACATCTCGGTTTCAAGAATATAAGATGTTATCGTCTCACCAATCACTCGTGATAACAATCCATGAAGTGATCCAAGTGAGCGTGGGTTTAATCCAATGCTCAAATCATATTCATAAGCACTCATGAACGTTGCAGCAAACATTTGCTTATGTCTAATGCTCTTTAGACAATCCACACACCAATTCACGATAGTCTTTATTCATACCTACTTCCAACATATGAACGACTGTGGCCCGTTCGAATAATTTGACTGTTCTAAACCAATTAAATTATTCAGGAAGTCAAAACATGCAAAGTGAAACACAAGGATAATACTAATCCCATATGGCCTCAAACCTTTGAGCATAAATAAAACACCTTTTATTTATCACCATATCGATTACTCATTATTTTTTGTTTCGGGTAATCAACTTCTTACTTGAATTATTACACTTGTCCCATGCTCTTAGCATGCACACAATGTTTACCTACGGTTCTTACTTTGTGAAATAGATCAAATGAACACATTTCCAGTCATACTCATTTCACAACTCCTAATCCATTTTCATAAGTGAAAGAATATCAAATTCTTGCCACTTATGGAATATGTTAGATTCTAACATTTTATGCAATGATCCTTTTGTAATATCACTGCACTAAAGTCACAATTCCTATTGCCAATGAAACTACAAAGTCCTTTATCGGAGATTGTTACAAGACAATTCCATAGATGTCATGTCTCTCACTCAAAGTACATTCCTTTGAACATCCTTTTGCATAAAATTTCTAATCTAGACATTGATTCTTAATATCCAATTCCCAATATGGAAACCTTTCCATACTTACCATATGACAACTCATTCTCAATAGAATCTTATCTAATCATAATAATGTCGATATGGTCCATCCAATATCATGCTTCCAACTACTCACAAGCGACCAATCCTCGGCGAACTTTGGATTATCCTTTGATAGTTGTTTATTTATCTTAGTCAAAACCGATTCTTGTCCTTTTTCCCTCTAAATGCGCTAGACATTTGGAAAATTTTAGAATGGTCAAATATTATAGCATTTGCAATCGATCCTATACCCGAAGCGTATGGGACACGATGCATAATGTCTTACATAAAGATTTGATACTCTATCAATCTTCTGCCATAATATTTTATGTGCTACATTCTTATAATTCGAATTATGAAGAGGAATATCGTAATCATAATCAAAATTTTAAGAACACACTATGTATCCTTGACTAAATTATTAACATTCCACAACCTAAGCCTTTAGATTTGAAATGAAGCATAATATGCTCTCCCTTAATTATAGCAAAACAACTTTACAACCCTTACGACTTTGCAAGGTGTAACTCTTGTTTTTCTATAATTAATATTGCTAACTTGCAATACTTTCCATAATAATTATAGTATCATAACATTTATGCTCCCACTATCAAGATGATTATTATAAACATAACACTTATGCTCCCACTAGCTTTGACATGTATTCAGAAAGCAGCTTAACTTCAATAAAAAAACAATACCTATTGAATTTCTTAAGTTCATGTTTCTAATACCTAATGCTTTGATAATCCTTTATCTAAGCTTATACACATTTCCTTTAGATAGCTCATACGTGTGTCTAAACAATTTAGACTAATTGCCAAAACTCACAATTCGAATCATGGAAAGGGATACAGTAACCATAATCGAATTCGAGAATTCAATTTCACAATCACTATCTTTTTAAAATCTCTCTTAGTGAAAGTATTTCCTCACAGTCATTTTCATGAAGGAGGGAATCTTATGACACTTAGATTTTAATGGTGTATGTGTTCCTATCCATGTGAATTTGTCAAAACCAAAGTTTACGACAAATTCAAATTCATATGGACCGAACTTTCTTAATCTTGACTTCTTGCCTTATGGTAACATAGTTGCCCACCATGTCTTCGAAGTAGTTAAGCAGCTCACCCTTTCCTATCAATGTACTTTCCATTGATCAAGGTGCCTGCCTTTTATGCGTTCAAATGAGAACTCATTAACTCAATTGGAATGGCGCAGAAACAAAATAGTGTTAACACGATAGGTTGTAAACCTCAACTCGTGTGCTAGTGATGATCGATAAGGTTTATTTTGATTTGTTCTTGAAACCTTTCAAGACCATTAAGACTCCCACTGACTTCTTTAAATATAAGATTCTCTTGTCAATAAACATTTCTTGACAAACAAATATTCAAGAGTTAGTGTAGTTTTTATCAAAACACTTCATAAATTTGTCCTAGTTCGTCTTTGTCTTATCCAAGACATCACAACTTTCCACATTTGATGAATGTTATAAACCTTCCTAATACTTGTCACTCAATATCACAATCTTAACTCTAAGACTTGTTTTGGAACGAAGTGTGATTGACTTCTTGATTTTAACCATTTCTTCAACTCTTGATTCCTCTTTTTAGACATGCAATTGCACTAAGACTCACTTAGAGGATTAATTGAGATATGGTTCTTAATCATTAAGACATATCATAAAGCATAAAAGGTACTCTCCCTTCTTCTGAGAATAGAGAAAATTTTATCTTTCTGCCTACTTGATTCTTCTTATTCGTTCTGCTATTGATCTAAACCCTTTAATCAATTCAGAATTACACTTAATCTTGTAAGTATAATCATATTTACAAAACCTTTAGCAAATCATGACGAATATCTTTGTTATTTTTGTGGTGGAATCAACACACAACTTTTTGTACTCGATCTCTTATTCCTTCACTTGACACTATGTCAATATATTTAGTCTAATTTCCAAATATGAAATTTCTCATTCATCGTGCAACCAAGTTGTATGATTCCAAATTTCTGTCCACCTGAAACTTGGGCGATGAGAAACTCTCCCTATTTGGTAAATTTTCGACATTTCCACAAATAACATATCTAAGAATCAAATCCATTATTGCTAATAATAGAAACATTCTAACATCAATTTTTCATATACCCCATTGCAAGGATAAATAAATAATATAAAATCAAAATTTATTTAATTGCAGAAAAATTTGTCCTTACAATGCAATTCATTGAAAAACTATGCTAATACATCTTTCTTAGCAATCTAATTCTAACTCTAAGTAGCAGCTCAAGAATCTAATCTTCAAGTAATGCGATCGAAATCCATTCCTTCACGGTTAGATTCTGCTCACTTTCTTCCCTTAAGCTTCCTCTCTTTTCTTTGATCCTACAAAACATCAATTGTAATCTTATCACATTATGTATTAAGAAACTAAAATAGGAGCTTAAAAGAGTTAGTCAATGGATTTTACCTAGAGCCATACGTTTTGACTCTCCCATCTCTTAGATCTCTTAGGTAAATAGGGCAGCTTCGTCTCCAATGCCCCTTCTCTTGGCAATAAAAGCAAATTGATTCTTTTGGAACAGCACATGGAACTACTTCAGATATTTCCTTTCTCTTATGATCAAACTCTTCAATCATGGCATGTCTTTCGTTGTCTTTCCTATATCCATAGAGGTCTGGAAGGCAGATTCACCAATAAACTTTGCTTTTCCATTGCGCCAAACCATTGCTGATTCAGCGGCAATAAGCATATAGGTGAGATCTATAAGGGTCACATCATGGTTCATTATATAGTACTCTCTTACGAACTCACTATACGAGTTAGGAAGTGACTGAAGAACCCAATCAACAACCATCTCCTCACAGACAACGGATCCCAACATTCTTAACCTATCAATGTGTGACTTCATCCCTAGGACGTGTGTACACACCGACTTTCCTTCTTTATGTTTACTTGCCAAAAGTGCTTGAGTGAGCTTGAACATTTCAAGCCTTCGAACTTGTGGGTTAGGGAGAATAATTGGAGGAGGTGGAGGAAGTGAAGCATGATCTCTTGTTCCTCGATCGAATCGTGGAATATCATCTTCATGTGGAATGCTTGTTCCACGGGATTTGGAAAGACCGTAGTTGTCATACTTTGACATCAACAAAACGGGAGAAAACAAATCCAAGTTAGTTGATTGATTGAGTCCTTAATAAATCACCCAAATGAGATATTAAGGATAGGACCCAACATAATACGCTACAACCTAGAAAAGGGATGCCGTAATCTAGTTGCAGAATATTTTAAGTTAAGTGAATGACGATTCATTAATTTCCACCATGAAAAACGAAAAGGAAATTTAAGTTTTAAATCTATGAAAACTCCTAGATCCTTTGAGATTCATTTAACATTTCAATGGCATGTTTAAATCTCGATATGCCCCTCTTGTTTGTGACTGGGATGCCAAGGATCACAAAGCGGGTGTGAATAACCATGCAAACTTACATGGTGCCCTCACATGTTATAGCCACCTATTCGATGTGCCGGTAAACCACACACGCTCCACCGAACTATGACAAACATTGAGTCACCATTTGCTACCTTTGCTTAGAACCATTTAGTGTGCCGGTAAACCACACACGCTCCACTAACGTCTTCGCAAGGGCACAATGTGTAATTTCATGGAATTGCATCAATTCACTTTTGCCTAAAGTAACTAAGATTGGGAATTTTGTAAAACATTTAGTTACTTTTGTACTTCATTATAGTTATAATGGAAGGTTCTGTCCTATCCTACCCGTTCGGCTAACGACCCGCCACTAGTCAAGAGTGCGGTAGGTAAGAGTGGATACCCATTCAATCGTCATTTTATAGGCAATTTCCTTAAACACCCCTTATAGACCAGCTTCGTGAATGAGGCCTACTAACGGTAATTCTTACTTTTACTCATACATATATATAATGTTAGACTTTTAATGTTATATATAGTATAGGGTGTATTTTACACTTTTAAAATATTAGGTGGCCAAATTTAACAATTATACTTTTAATTCAATTAAATTTAAAACCAAAAATTTATGGATTTATTAAACCTCTTTTAATTATACACCTTAATTAATTAATAAAACCATAAGAGTGTGATTTGAACTTTCAAAACAATACTAGGGTTTTAGAATTTAATATTCCTAAATTAAACCTTTTAATCAACTTTTAAATTCCAAAACTTGAGGACAAGTTTTGAAACATTTCAAAACATTAGGGTTTAGAATTTAAATATACATCAAAATTAAACTTTTAATCAAAATTTAAATTCCAAAACTTGAGGGCAAGTTTTGAAACCTTTTTCAAAACATTAGGGTTTCAACTATTTAAATTTCAAAACAAAACTTTTGATTTCAAATTTAAACTATAAAACCTAAAGGGGGGGAAATTGAAACTTTTCACAACACAAGGATCAAATAATAAATAATTTAAATTAAACAATTAATTTCATCATTATCTATATTTGACCTAATTTCAATTTCTTGCAAAATAAGTTACCCAATTAATACAAATAATCAACTTTAATCATATAAGGAAGTTATTATCTAATCAACTGGTAATTATCTTTTGTTTAATCAAGGATATACTCAAAAATATGAATAAAATCAGATTTTAATGATCTAAAACACATAAGGCAAGTATCCAAGAGTAAAACAGCAAGAAATCCCGAAATCCCCTCTTTCTGACGCTCGAACTCGCCGAGTACCCATATGGACTCGCCGAGTAGGGGACTACTCGCCGAGTCCACAATGGGACTCGCCGAGTCCATCAGGTAGGTGTTGGATTAGTTTCTAAGTCCATAACTATTTTGGTATGTACTTGACCTGATAGTGCATGGTCCTTTTGGGTTGCCTTCACCAAAGCAACTTGATAGGATGAATTATGGAGAGAAAGGATTAAGTATGATTTATTAATATATTATGAGAATAATATATTAAAGGAGAAATCATATTGTTTAATTAATATTAGTCAAGAATTAATTGGTAATTAGTTTTGTGACTAAAAGAGATTAATTAAAGGGACTGGAATTGTAATTATAAGATAATTGCAATTTGGGCTATGGATTGCCTTATATTAAGGAGTGGACGAATTCTATGGGGAAACCCATTAGAAATCGTCCAAGGCCTTTAAGGAAAGGAATCCATGGGTTGCTTAGGGCTTAAGCATCCAAATTAGGGTTTCTTTGTTAGATAACCCTAATAGCCTCACTATTTAAAGAGCCCTTATGCCCCAAAAACGTGGACATGCATCCTTCTAGGGTTTCCACAAGTTTTAGGCAGCCTCCTTCTCTCCTCCTCTTCATCCTTTTGCTCTTGGTGTTTGTGAGCCATTAGAGGAGTGACATTTGTGACTCTCAGCTTTCTAATGTCATTAAAAGAAGGATTTGAGATTGTTATTGCTATATAACAATCAAGGTATGATCTAAACCCTAATTATATGTTATATTGTTTATCATATACTAGATCTAGGGTTTATAGTCTTGGATAAATTGCATGTACAATAGAGAAACCTACATCCAAGCATTAGGGTTTGTATGAGCACATAGGATGTTCTTATAGCCAAAATCCATCAGTCGTATCATAGCCTTGATTGGTTTCTACTGTATTGATGCCTTGTATGTTTGTTCAAGTTAAAAAAATTCGATTTTTGCAAAACTGCCTGATGAACTCGGCGAGTCCCATAGTGGACTCGGCAAGTAGGCTCTACTCGGCGAGTCCATTGGGGTACTCGGCGAGTCCAAGCGTTAGAAAGAGAAAATATCGGGATTTCTTGCTGTTTATCTTTGAGATACTTGCCTTTAACATATTAGATCAATATAAATCTGATTTTATGATATATATATATATGAGTATATTCTTGATCTAATTGAAGATATTTATCAATTAATAAAATATTTATTTCCTTATGTGATAATTGATTAATTATTTTGATTAAATTGGTAAATTGTTTTGCAAGAAATTATTAAATAAATCAAATATGGATAATTATGTAATTAAATGTTAAGTTAGATTATTTGTTATTTGATCCCCTAGTGTTTTGAAAAGTTTCAAAACTTGCCCTCAAGTTTTGGAATTTAAATTTTGATTAAAAGTTTAATCTTGATGTATATTTAAATTCTAAATCCTAATGTCTTGAAATGTTTCAAAACTTGCCCTCAAGTTTTGGAATTTAAAAGTTGATTAAAAGTTTAATTTAGGAATGTTAAATTCTAAAACCCTAGTATTGTTTTGAAAAGTTCAAATCACACCCTTATGGTTTTATTAATTAATTAAGGTGTATAATTAAAAGAGGTTTAATAAATCCATAAAAGTTTAGGTTTACAATTTAATTGAATTAAAAGTATAATTGTTAAATTTGACCTCCTAGTATTTTAAAAGTGTAAAGTACACCCTATACTATATATAACATTAAAAGTCTAACATTATATATGTATGACTAAAAGTCAGTCTTACCGTTAGTAGGCCTCATTCACGAAGCTGGTCTATAAGGGGTGTTTAAGGAAATTGCCTATAAAATGGTGATTGAATGGGTATCCACTCTTACCCACCGCACTTTTTACTAGTGGAGGGTCGTTAGCCGAACGGGTAGGATAGGACAAAAACTTTCCATTATAAGTATAATGAAGTACAAAGTAACTAAATGTTTTACAAAATTTCCAAATCTTAGTTACTTAGGCAAAAGTGAATTGACGTAATTCCATGAAATTACACTTTATGCCCTTGCGAAGACGTTAGTGGAGCGTGTGTGGTTTACTGGCACACTAAATGGTTCTAAGCAAAGGTAGCAAATGGTGACTCAATGTTCGTCATAGTTCGGTGGAGCGTGTGTGGTTTACCGGCACATCGAATAGGTGACTGTAACATGTGAGGGCACCTTGTAAGTTTGCATGGTTATTCACACCTGCTTTGTGATCCTCGGCATCCCAGTCACAAACTAGAGGGGCATATCGAGATTTAAACACGCCATTGAAGTGATTCAATGAATCTCAAAGGATCTAGGAGTTTTCATAGATTTAAAACTTAAATTTCTTTTTCGTTTTTCATGGTGGAAATTAGTGAATCGTCATTCACTTACCTTCAACTATTCTGCAACTAGATTACGACATCCCTTTTCTAGGTTGTAGCGTATTGTGTTGGGTCCTAGCCTTAGTATCTCATTTGGGTGATTTACTAAGGACTCAATCAATCAACTAGATTACGGCATCCCTTTTCTAGGTTTTCTCCCGTTTTATAGAAATCAAAGTTGGACAGCTATGGTCTTCCCAAATCCCGTGGAACGAGCATTCCACATGAAGATGATATTCCACGATTCGATCGAGGAACAAGAAATCATACTTCACTTCCTCCACCTCCTCCAATTATTCTCCCTAACCCACATGTTCGAAGACTTGAAAAGTTCAAGCTCACTCAAGCCCTTTTGGCAAGTAAACATAAAGAAGGAAAGTCAGTGCGTGCACACGTCCTAGGGATAAAGTCACACATTGATAGGTTAAGAATGTTGGGATCTGTCGTCTGTGAGGAGATGGCTGTTGATTGGGTTCTTCAGTCACTTCCTGACTCATATAGTGAGTCGTAAGAGAGTACTATACGATGAACCGCGACGTAACCCGTATAGATCTCACCTATATGCTTATTGCTGCTGAATCAGCAATGGTTTGGTGTAATAGAAAAGCAAAGTTGATTGGTGAATCTGCCTTGAAGACCTCTATGGATATAGACAATGGCAATGAAAGACATGCTATAATCGAAACGTTTGATCATAAGAGAAAGGCAATGTATAAAGTAGTTCCATGTCCTGTTCCAAAAGAGTCAATTTGCTTTTATTACCAAGAGAAGGGGCATTGGAGACGAAGCTGCCATATTTACCTAAGAGATCTAAGAGATGGGATAGTCAAAACGTATGGCTTTGCTTTAGGTAAAATCCATTGACTAACTCTTTTAAGCTTCATTCTAGATTCTTAATACATAATGTGATAAGATTACAATTGATGTTTTGTAGGATCGAAGAAAAGAAAGGAAGCTTAAGGGAAGAAGTGAGCAGAATCTAACTGTGAAGAAATGGATTTCGATCGCATTACTTAAAGATTAGATTCTTGAGCTACTACTTAGAGTTAGAATAAGATTATTAAGAAATATGTATTAGCATAGTTTTTCAATGAATTGCATTGTAAGGACAAATTTTTCCGCAATAAAATAAATTTTGATTTTATATTATTTATTTATCCTTGCAATGGCATGCATGAAAATTGATGTTTGAAGGTTTCTAATATTAGCAATATTGGATTTGATTCTTAATTATGTTGTTTGTGGAAATGTCGAGAATTTACCAAATAGGGAGAGTTTCTCATCGCCCAAGTTTCAATTGGACCGAAACTTGGAATCATGCAACTTGGTTGCACGATGAATGAGAAATTTCATATTTGGAAATTAGACTAATTCATTGACAAAGTGTCAAGTGAAGGACTAGGAGATCGAGTACACAAAGTTGCGTGTTGATCAATTCCACCATAAGAGTAACAAAGATATTCGTCATGATTTGCTAAAGGTTTAGTAAATATGATTATACTTATAAGATTAAGTGTAATTCTGAATTCATTAAAGGGTTTAGATCAATAGCAGAACGAATAAGAAGAATCAAGTAGGCAGAAAGATAAAAGTTTCTCTATTCTAAGAAGAAGGGAGAGTACCTTTTATGCTTTATGATATGTCTTAATAATTAAGAAGCATATCTCAATTGATCCCCTAAATGAGTCTTAGTGCAATTGTATGTCTAAGAAGAGGAATCAAGAATTGAAGAAATGGTTAAATCAGAAAGTCAATCATACTTCATTCCAAAACAAGTCTTAGAGTTAAGATTGGAATATTGAGTGACAAGTATTAGGAAGGTTTATAACATTCATCAAATGTGGAAAGTTGTGATGTCTTGGATAAGACAAAGAGGAACTAGGACCAATTTATGAAGTGTTTCGATAAAAACTACACTAACTCTTGAATATTTGTTTGTCAATAAATGTTTATTGACAAGAGAATCTTATATGTCAAGGAGTCAGTGGGAGTCTTAATGGTCTTGAAAGGTCTTAAGAACAAATCAAAATAGACCTTATCGATCATCACTAGCACACGAGTTGAGGTTTACAACCTATCGTGTTGACATTATTTTGTTTCTGTGCCATTCCAATTGAGTTAATTATGCATGTGAGTTCTATGAGTTCTCATTTGAATGCATAAAAGGCAAGGACCTTGATCAATGAAAAGTACATTGATAGGAAAAGGTGAGCTGCTTAACTACTTGGAATACATGGTGGGCAGCTGTGTTACCATAAGGCAAAGAAATCAAGATTAAGAAAGTTAGGTCCATTTGAGTTTGAATTTGTCGTAAACTTTGGTTTTGACAAATTCACATGGATAGGAACACATACACCATTAAAATCTAAGTGTCATAAGATTCCCTCCTTCATGAAAATGACTGTGAGGAAATGCTTTCACTAATAAAGATGTTAAGAAGATAGTGATTGCGAAATTGTATTCTCAAATTCGATTGTTGTTATGGTATCCCTTTCCATGATTCGAATTGTGAGATTTGGCAATAGTCTGAATTGTTTAGACACACATATGAGCTATCTATGGAAAAGGTGTGTAAGCTTAGATAAAAGATTATCAAAGCATTGGGTATTAGAAACATGAACTTAAGAAATTCAGTAAGTATTGTATTTCTGGAAGTTAAGCTGGTTTCTGAATACATGTTAAAGCTAGTGGGAGCATAAGTGTTATGTTTATAATAATCATCATGATAGTGGGAGCATAAGTGTTATGATTGTATGATTATTAAGGAAAGTATTTCATGTTAGCAATATTAATTATAGAAAACAAGAGTCATACTTTGCAAAGTTGTAAAGGTTGAATAGTTTTTTGCTATAATTAAGGGAGATAATATTATGCTTCATTTCATATCTAAAGGCTTAGGTTGTGGAATGTTAATAAATTTAGTCAAGGATCAATAGTGTGTTCTATAATTTTGATTATGATTACGTCATTCCTCTTCCTAGTTTGAATTTTGAGAACGTAGCACATAAAATATTATGGCAGAAGATTGATAAAGAATCAAATCTTTATGGAAGACATTATGCATTGTGTCACATACGCTTCGGGTATAGGATCGATTGCAAATGCTATAATATTTGACCATTCTAAAATTTTCCAAATGTCTAGTGCATTTAGAGGGAAAAAGGACAAGAATCGGTTTTGACTAAGGTAATTAAACAACTATCAAAGGACAATCCAAAGTTCGCCGAGGATTGGTCGCTTGTGAGTCGTTGGAAGCATGATATTGGATGGACCATATTGACATTATTATGATTAGATAAGATTCTATTGAGAATGAGTTTTCATATGGTAAGTATGGAAAGGTTTCCATATTGGGAATTGGATATTGAGAATCAATGTCTAGATTAGAAATTTTATGCAAAAGGATGTTCAAAGGAATGTACTTTGAGTGAGAGACATCATATCTAAGGAATTGTATTGTAACAATCTCCGATAGAGGACTTTGTAATTTCATTGGCAATAGTCATTGTGACTTTAGTGCAGTGGTATTACAAAAGGATCATTGCATAAAATGTTAGAATCTAACATATTCCATAAGTGGCAAGAATTTGATATTCTTTCACTTATGAAAATGGATTAGGAGTTGTGAAATGAGTATGATTGGAAATGTGCTCATTTGATCTATTTCACAAAGTAAGAACCGTAGGTAAACATTGTGTGCATGCTAAGAGCATGGGACAAGTGTAATAATTCAAGTAAGAAGTTGATTACCCGAAACAACAAATAATAAGTAATCGATATGGTGATAAATAAAAGGTGTTTTATTTATGCTCAAAGGTTTGAGGCCATATGGGATTAGTATTATCCTTGTGTTTCACTTTTCATGTTTTGACTTCCTGAATAATTTAATTGGTTGAGAACAGTCAAATTATTCGAACGGGCCACACTCGTTCATATGTTGGAAGTAGGTATGATTAAAGACGGTCGCGAATTGGTGTGTGGATTGTCTAAAAGGTATTAGACATAAGAAAATGTTTGCTGCAACGTTCATGAGTGCTTATGAATATGATTTGAGCATTGGATTAAACCCACGCTCACTTGGATCACTCCATGAATTGTATCACGAGTGATTGGTGAGACGATAACATCTTATATTCTTGAAACCGAGATGTGTGAGTTGTATCTTGCAAATCGGTTTCACATTGATAATATGTAAACGCACCAGTAAGTTGGTGTAATAAAACATATTGTTGTGTGTGATTCGGTGAGTGAGTGCAAGCGAGCATTGAATCAAATTTTATCCGTTCCTTTTATATAAAGTAGGATAAAAGCGGTATCTTTGGGCCCCTCGATGATTTAGTGATGACAAACGTAAATGCTCGGCCGGGCTAGGGCTAATTTGATTTGTTCAATTAGTCAGTCGTCATAAATCGGAAGTCGAGAAATAGCACAGAGAGAATGATTAGAAATCATGTCTCATACGATATCTAGAATGGAGGAATATATGATCCCTTATCTAAAGGACACGCGTATCTGATAGGATCAGAGTTGACAGCAGCTTTGGAAAGCTACGATTGCAGATCAGGATTTGAAGTCATATGCAGAATAGTTATTAGACTTATCCAAGTGGGAGACTGTTGGATTAGTGTCTAAGTCCATAACTATTTTGGTTTGTACTTGACCTGATGGTGCATGGTCCTTTTGGGTTGCCTTCGCCAAAGCAACTTGATAGGATAAATTATGGAGAGAAAGGATTAAATATGATTTATTAATATATTATGAGAATAATATATTAAAGGAGAAATCATATTGTTTAATTAATATTAGTCAAGAATTAATTGGTAATTAGTTTTGTGACTAAAAGAGATTAATTAAAGGGACTGGAATTGTAATTATAAGATAATTGCAATTTGGGCTATGGATTGCCTTATATTAAGGAGTGGACGAATTCTATTGGGAAACCCATTAGAAATCGTCCAAGGCCTTTAAGGAAGGGAATCCATGGGTTACTTAGGGCTTAAGCATTCAAATTAGGGTTTCCTTGTTAGATAACCCTAATAGCCTCACTATTTAAAGAGCCCTTATGCCCCAAAAACGCAGACAAGCTTCCTTCTAGGGTTTCCAAAAGTTTTGGGCAGCCTCCTTCTCTCCTCCTCTTCATCCTTTTGCTCTTGGTGTTTGTGAGTCATTAGAGGAGTGACATTTGTGACTCTAAGCTTCATAAGTCATTACAAGAAGGATTTGAGATTGTTGTTGCTATATAACAATCAATGTATGATCTAAACCCTAATTATATGTTATATTGTTTATCATATGCTAGATCTAGGGTTTATAGTCTTGGATAAATTGCATGTACAATAGAGAAACCTAGATCCAAGCATTAGGGTTTGTATGAGCACATAGGATGTTCTTATAGCCAAAACGCATCAGCAAGCTCACAAAAATCGAATTTTTCAAGCATGAACAAATTAACAAGGCATCAATACAATAGAAACCAATGATGTCTCTGATACCACTGATGGGTTTTGGTCATAAGAACATCCTATGTGTTCATACAAACCCTAATGCTTGGATCTAAGTTTCTCTATTGTACATGCAAGTTATCCAAGACTATAAACCCTAATTCTAGCATACAAGTAATCATATTAACATAAGAATGGGTTTAAGATATTACCATGATTGTTTTGTAGCAATAACAATCCCAAATCCTTCTTGTATTGACTTTAGAAAGCTTAGAGTCACAAATGTCACTCCTCTAATGGTTCATAATCACCAAGAGCAAGAGGATGAAGAGGAGAAGAGAAGGAGGCTGCTCAAAACATGTGGAGACCCTAACGAACATGTTCACCACGTTTTTGGGGCATAAGGGTTCTATATATAGTGAGGCCATTAGGGTTATCTAACAAGGAAACCCTAATTTGGATGCTTAAGCCCTAAGCAACCCATGGACTCCTTTACTTAAAGGCCTTGGACGATTTCTAATGGGTTTCCCCATAGAATTCATCCATCCTTATATTATAAGGCAATCCATGACCCAATTGCAATTATCTTATAATTACAATTCTAGTCCCTTCAGTTTAGTTAATCTCTTTTAGTCACAAACTTAATTCTTATTAATTCTTGACTAATATTAATTAAACAATATGATTTCTCCTTTAATATATTATTCTCATAATATATTAATAAATCATATTTAATCCTTTCTCTCCATTATTCATCCTATCAAGTTGCTTTGGTGAAGGCAACCCAAAAGGACCATGCACCATCGGGTTAAGTACATACCAAAATAGTTATGGACTTAGACACTAATCCAACAGCATTATCCAAGGTTATTTTTAGATTTAGCAGCAGCGGATAAATGGGGGAGAGTTGTAACACCCCATTTTCTGGTATGTAATTTAAATAAGTATTTTCAACTCTTAAGGGGTACTCGATGAGTCTGTAGCCCGACTCGTTGAGTAGAGATAGGATGATCACGCAAATTGAGTTGGCTACAAGATGAGTCCATATGCTGGGACTCGGCGAGTCCGCCTGTCTGGATGAAGCCCTAATTTGAATGGTCTGCACCCTATTTAAACACATTTATGCACCCCAACCTCGCCTCCATCACCCTCAGAACATTTCTTATCAAACCCTAGCCTCTTAAAGAGTATGTGAGTGATTTTTGCCTTTTGAAGGAACTTTTGGTGCATTTTGGAGCAAGTAGAAGAAGGAGAAGGTTGTAGAGTTCAAGGAAGAAGAAGTAGATCTGAAACACACTCCTTTGTGGTCATCTTTTCTGGTAATAAAGTCTCCATCTTGTTTATTGATCTAATAGATCTAGTTTGTCCCGAAATTGTTGATATTAAGCTCAAAAACCCCAAATCCTTTGTAATAAAGCTTTATGATCGAGTTATACTTTAGATCTAGCCTCTCTTGAACTCCAGGAGCTTATTATAGCCACCTTTATGCAATCTTGGACTTGTTCCAAACCCTAAGTGCTTAGTATTTGATGATTTTGGGTATTTTAGCCTCATACCCTTGTGCATGCACATAAAGTTGGGAACTTTACGTTTAAAACCAGTCCTAGAAGGTTAGATCTATGTTTTGGAAGCATAGAAATCAATTAGAATCGACTGTATAGTAATAGCATGCCTGAGATTAGTTATCAGTATTTGATTTAGTGTTTATGGGATTTGTAGCCGGGGAGTTCCGGAGTAGCGGTCAGGCAATTTCAGATTTAGCATCTCAGTAGCCAGCTTTACGAGGTGAGTTTCCTTCCAGTAGGAACGGGTCTACGGCCACAATGTCGGCCTGTCTAGCTAGCAGTAGTTCCGGACTTTGGTCCGATGCAACAGTTCAGTGTGCGTGATGTCTTTGTGATTCAAGCATGTCTTTGTGTTATGTGTTCCGGACTATGGTCCGATGCAGTATGCAGCATATGTGCTTATGCTAGTTGATATGTTTATGCTATGTTATGCTCAGTTAGTTTCCGGACTTCGGTCCGATGCAGGGGACACGGTCCCGGTCAGTTCCGGATTTCGGTCCGATGCAGTTAGTTCCGGACTTCGGTCTGATGCAGGGGACACGGTCCTATTCAGTTCTGGACTTCGATCTGATGTAGTGGGCAAGGCCCTGGTTAGTTCCGGACTTCCGTCCGATGCAGTGGGCAAGGCTCAATAGTTGTTTATGTGTTATTGTATGGTGTGTGGTAGTTTGGGGGAGCTCACTAAGCTTCGTGCTTACGGTTTCATTTTTGGTTTCAGGTACTTCCACTAGCAAGGGGAAGAGCTCGGGTTGATGGCATCGCACCAACCACAGCTTTAGTTTTATCCTGGGAGTTTTATTCAAACATTTTGTTATGATTGATACAATTTTGTTTTGACACAGTTACTATGACTTTTGATTACTCATTCCATGGTTCTTGCTACATATATGACATTGGATGATGTGATTTTTAGTAATATTAAAATAAAAATTTTTGGGTCGTATTTTTGGGTTGTTTCAGATACCTCTGGAGAGACAGGTGGAGTTTAGGATCAATCTAGTTCTGGGTGCGGATCCGATAGCCAAGGCCCCGTATCGGTTGGCTCCCCCCGAGATCCAGGAGTGATCTACACAGCTGTAGGAGCTGTTAGACAAGGGATTCATCATAACGAGCAGTTCACCCTAGGGATCCCCGATCCTATTTTCAAAGAAGAAAGACAGGTCGCATCAGATGTGTATAGACTACCGGGAGTTGAACAAGGTAACGGTGAAGAACCGTTACCCACTCCCGAGGATTGATGATCTTTTCGACCAGCTTCAGGGGGCATATTGGTTTTCTAAGATAGATTTGCGGTCAGGCTACCATCGGATGAGGGTCAGGGACGATGACGTACATAAGACTGTTTTCCAGACTCGTTATGGCCACTAAGAGTTCGTGGTGATGCGCTTCGGGCTCACCAATGCTCCTGCCGCTTTCATGGACCTCATGAACCGCGTATGCAGACCGATGTTGGATCGATCTGTGATAGTTTTCATTGACGACATCTTGGTTTACTCCAAGATGCAGGAGCAGCATGAGGAGCACTTGTGGGAGACGGGATTTTGGTGGACCTGGTCAAAGTGGAGGCGGTGATGAGATTGGAGGTTCTAAAGTTTCCGTCTGAGATTTGGAGTTTCCTAGGATTGTCAGGCTATTACCGGACGTTCATTCAGGACTTCTCCAAGATAGCCACACCCTTGACCCGGCTGACGAAGAAAGTCATTATATTTCACTAGGGGCCTGAGCAGCAGGCATCGTTTTTGACTTTGAGTCGGAGATTATGCAAGGCGCCGATTCTAGCCTTACCTGAGGGCGTGGAGGATTTTGTAGTATACTGCGATGCGTCCAATTCGGGTTTGGGCATAGTATTGATGCAGATAGGGCATGTCATTTCCTATGCCTCGAGGCAGCTAGAGCCTCACGAGGCGAATTACCCGATGCATGATTCGGAGTTGGGGGTGGTTGTCTTCGCCCTCAAGATTTGGTGACATTACCTCTATGGGGTCCATTGTACCATATACACGGATCACAAGAGTTTGAGGTACCACATGGATCAGCCGAATCTGAACATGAGGCAGCATCGGTGGCTAGATATGGTGAAGGATTATGACTGTGAGATCCTCTACCACCCGGGGAAGGCCAAGTTGTGGTCGATGCTCTTAGCCGCAAGGCAGACCCGATGAGAGACATTTGTTTGCAGATGACGGTAGTGACTCGACTGTTAAAGCAGATCCGAGAGGCCCAACAGGAGGGTATGAATGAGGAACATCAAAAGAGCAAGCGTATCGTGGGTCAGGTTTCCTCCTTCGACTATGATAGCCGAGGGTTGTTGACACTACACCGAAGGGTGTAGGTTCCATACCATGGAGGATTGCGCCAGGTTCTGATGGAGGAGGCGCACAAATACCATTTTTCCATTCATCCCGGGGCGACAAAGATGTACAGGGATCTTCGCCCTGATTACTGGTGGCCCTGCATGAAGCGGGATGTTGCCTGTTATGTCGAGAGATGCCTGACCTGTAGGAAGGTCGAGGCGGAGCACCAGCGGCCTCATGGCAAGACGCAGCCGTTGGACATCACCACGTGGAAATGGGAAGATATTACTATGGATTTCTTCACCAATCTTCCCAAAACCGTGCGGGGAGTAGATTCCATATGGATCATAGTGGATCGGTTGACCAAGAGTGCCCATTTCATACCGATCCAGGAGAGAATATTGACCGAGAAGATAGTTGATATCTACATCCGAGAGGTAGTAGCTCGACACAAAGTGCCAGCCTCCGTGATTTCAGATAGAGACGTGCGGTTTACTTTCAAATTCACGAAGAAATTTTATCAAGACTTGGGTACTCGTTTGCACTTTAGCACCGCTTTTCACCCGAAGACAGATGGTCAGAGGAAGCGGACCATCCAGACCTTGGAGGATATGCTACGAGCGTGTGTCTTGGAATTCAGTGGTAGCTGGGATACCTATCTGCCATTAGTCGAGTTCTCCTACAACAACAGCTACCACGCGAGTATCGATCGTCCTCCCTTCGAGATGTTGTACGGGAGGAAGTGTAGGACCCCGATATGCTGGGGTGAGGTTGGAAAGAGGGTCATGGGGAGTACCAAAGTAGTACTCAAGACGACATAGAGGATCCAACAGGTCCGGAGCAGGCTTCAGACTGCTCAGAGTAAACAGAAAAGTTATGCCGACAAGCGCCGTTCGGACCTAGAATTTCAGGTCGGGGATATGGTTCTCCTGAAGGTGTCACCTTGGAAAGGTGTCATCCGGTTCATGAAGCGGGGCAATTTGGGCCCCAAATACATTGGTCCTTTCAAAGTTACAGCCTGGGTGGGCAAGTTGGCGTATAGGCTGGATCTACTAGTCGAGCTTAGCCAGATTCACTGTACTTTCAATGTCTCCCAGCAGCGGAAGTGCCTGGTAGACGACTCTATAGTGGTGCCTTTCGAGGATATTCAGGTGGATGATAGCCTGAACTTTATCGAGCGATCGATAGCCATTCTCGATAGGAAGATGAAGGTGCTGAGGAATAAGGAGGTAGAGTTGGTGAAGGTGCAGTGGAAGCACCGCAAGGGTTCGATATGGACGTGGGAGCCGAAGGACGAGATGAGGGAGCACTACCCCGAGTTATTTTCAACAGCAACAATGGAGTTCGAGGACTAAGTTTAATTTAAGTGGGGGAGATTTATTGTTGGATTAATGTCTAAGTCCATAACTATATTTGATATGTACTTGACCCGACCCGACATGGTCCATTTGGGTTGCACTTCACCGACACAATTTATATGGATAGTCTTTTGAGAATAGTATATTTATGATTTATATTAATATATTATAAGTTCTAATATATTAATATGGAATCATATTATTTAATTAGTATTGATCAAGAATTAATTTAGAATTAATTAATTGATCAAAAGGAACTAATTAAATATGGACTCTTATATATATATATATATATATATATATATATATATATATATATATATATATATATATATATGGAATGGGCCAAGTTCATTTAGGTTGGGCTAAGCTATTATGGATAGTCCACGGAGTTTTAACCCATAGATCCTATGAAATGAAAGGTCATGGGTATTAGGGCTTACATGGATGTAACCCTAATCCTCCATACTATATAAACTGGCCTTTGGCACAAGAAATGGCACTAGTGTGTGAGGACATAAGAGTGGGCCAATTTTAGTATGCATACATATTCTCTCAAGTTCTTCCAAGGTGTTTTGGTGATTTGTGATTCCACTTGAGGCTTCCACACTACTGGGGCTAAGCTCATGAAGCTTGAAGACATCAAGCTACATCAAAAGGTATGTCATCTAACTAGAACTTTGTAGTATAGGTGCTTCATAATATGCTAGTTAGCATGAAACCTTGGAATATTTAATATTTGCATGTATAATAGAGAAAACATAGATCCAAGGTTTATAGGGTTGCATGTACACCATAGGAGTGTTAGAATGCTCAAAACCCAACAATGGTATTAGAGCCATGGGTTGTTTTCTGTTATATTGATGCAAATGTTTTATTATCAAAATTGAGAAAAAAGGGAAAAAACATGACATTTGTCAAATTTTAAGATAATTACTTGTTTTTGTGAAAAACTAATTATTTGTAAAATTTGAATCATTTGCTATATGAGTTGAATTAGGCCAAATTTAGTAAAAGATAAATTGATATGATTATTTTATTAGTTTTAAAAGTTTGATCTAAAGATTTTTTTGAAACCTCCATTAATTATGGATATGACAAGGTTTTTTTAAAAAAAAATGATTCAAAGTTTTTATGGAGTTACAAAATTTGGTGTTAATGTTTTAAAGAATTCCATAACTTATTCTTAAGTTATGGAACATGAAAAGTTTCATCATAAAAAAAAACATTTAACTCCATAAGTTATGGATTACCAAAAGTTTTATGTTTCCTTGATTTATGAGTTAGTTTAGATTAATGAAAAAAAATTGTGTTTTAGTTGTTTTCAATCCTAAATAATCTAGAGGTAGTTCATAAAATATGTTTTTGTAACTTGTCCTCAAGTTACATAAAAGGTCACATTTATGAATCTTAAAACTCATAAAAGTGCCATAGGTTACATTAAAATGAAGAGTCTTTTTCATTAAATAGTGTTATGACTCCATAACTTGTCCTCAAGTTATGGATGTTTAAGAGTCACTTCTTTAAAAGTGTTATTAAAGAATAAGAGGTTACATAAAAAATGAAGAGTCTTTATTTTAATGAACCATTAAACTCATAAGTTATGAAATGAAAAGTTTTGAATAGTTTCAAAAACTTGCCCTCAAGTTTTGGAATTTGTAAAGTTTTCCCTTAAATACTTTAATTCCAAGTTATGCCCTTAGAATTTTAAAAGTTAAAATTCAACCCTTATACTTTATAATATTACAAGTTAATAATATATATATATATATATATATATATATATATATATATATATATATATATATATATATAAGTATAAGAGCAAGTCGTCTTACCATTAGTAGGCCTCATTCATGAAGCCGGTCTATAAGGGGGGTATAAGGTTACTGCCTATAAAATGGTAGTTTAATGGGTGTCCACTCTCACCCACCGCTACCTTGACCGGTGGAGGGTCGTTAGCCGAACGGGTAGGACAAGTAACTAAATGTTTTTTTATAATTCTCAATCTTAGTTACTTTAGGAAAATGTGAATAAGGTGTCAATCCATGAAATTAGACTTTGCACTTTGTATAAGTCAGTTAGTGGAGCATGTGTGGTTAACCGGCACACTAACTCGTATTTAACAAGGTAGGAAAAGGGTAACTTAATATTTATCATAGTATCGATGCAGTGTGTGTGGTTAACCGACAAATCGATTGAGGGGTAAATAATAAGGGTACCAAGTATATTTGCATGGTTACTCACACCTTGTTTTGTGATCCTCGGCATCCCAGTCACAAAACTAGAAGGGCATACTCGAGATTGAAACATGTCATTGAAAAGTTCAATGAATCTCGAAAGAATCTAGGAGTCTCAAAACCAATTAAAACCTAATAATACATTTCGTTTATCTTTGTGGAAATTGGTGAATCATCATTCACCTACCTTCAAATATTTTATAGCTTGGATTATGGCATCCCTCTTCCAAGTTATAAAATAGTTTGTTGGTTCCTAGCCTTAATATTTCATATTGGGTGTTATATTAGGGGCTTTAGATCAACTATCTTGAATATCTCCTAAAAGATCTCTAGTTTAGACATCTATGATCCTCCCAGATCTCTTGAACTTCACTTCCTCCACATCCTCCAATTATTCTCCCTAACCCACAAGTTCAAGGTCGCTCAAGCCCTATTGGCAAGGCAAGGTCTAGGTGTGATCACATCTTGGAGATGAAGTCACATATTGACAAGTCGGGAGAGTTGGGTGTCAAAGTCTTGAGATAGTTGGTGGCTCAACTAATTTCTAAGTCACATAGTGAGTTCCTTTCGGACTCCTATGAAACAGACTATGACAAGACACTTAATGATCTTATCTATTTGCTTGGTGCTGCTGAATCAACAATGAAGGTTAGTAAAGCAAATTTGATTAGAAGATTGACTTCCCAAAACTTTATGGACATTGACAATGGTGACATTGGAAATCCAGAAAAAGCATTCTCTTCCCAATGGAAAGGGATCGGCCATAGTCAACTCGGTTGACCAAATAGTAAAGAGAAAAGCTAAGTCTGTGATAGTCCCATGTACCATTACCAAAGGATCCATATGTTAACTTCCCAAAGGAAGGGGAATTGATTGCGAAGCTGCCAAATTTACCTAAGGACGTTAAAGTCAATAAGTTTGATTCTACTTTAGGTAAAGACCATTGTCTAACTCTGTTGAGCTCCTATTTGAAGATTCTTATTACATAATGTGACTGAGTCACACGGTGATGTTATAAGAATCAAAGAAAACAGAGAAAACTTAAAGGAACTTTATGCTAATTCTGATCGCGAAGATGGATTTCGATCGCATCAGAATTTTTGATCTGTTACTTAGGAGTTATGACACATTGCTTAGGAATAGATAACAACAAGGTTTTCATATGGATTGTAAGGATGAGTTTTTCCGCAAAGTTTTTTAAAATAAAAGGAAAATTTTGATTTTATTTATTTTAAGTATCCTTACAATGGCATTTGTGAAAAATTGTTGTTTGTATGATTACATTTCTAGTAATATAGTTAAATGGTTTTGATTATTTCATTTGTGGTAGTGTCTAAATTTACCAAATAAGGAAAGTTTCTCATCACCCAAGTTTAAATTGGACCGAAACTTGGAATCATGCAAGTTGTATAGTATGATGAATAAGTGATGAGATTAAAACGACTTTTAATCTAAGAAGATCGATTAGATCTTGAACAAGTAAACAAATACGAAACAGTAAAAACGCAATAACAAGAACAAACAGCTTGAATCAAACGTGTCGAATGATTAAATAAAATCCTTAGAAGAGCTCGATTAAGAACATCAACTGTAAAGGATTAGAAGATTACAAGAACGATTACAGAAAAATGTTATACTCTTGATCAATCGTTGTATCGATAATCTCTCTAGAATCTTAACCTAATATGCATGCAAGCATTAAACTTATATACAATACATAAAAGGCTCTCGGTTGGACAGGCCCAAACCGGAGAATACATGGCTAATCTACGAGCCCAAAAGACGCAACATAAAAACTATCTACAGCCCAACAACCTCCCCCTTTGCGTCAATTTGGAGCGAGACCTTCACTTCTTGCTTGGGCCGGCGGCTGAAGCTGGTACCTTCTTCTTTACGGTGTTAAACAGACATTTGGTTATGGAAAGGATGGTCTGTCTAAACCGAACGTACCAATTGATCATATCATTGAAGTACTTGATATCATCAGCCGAATTGTCTTTACACTGCTTGATGATGAATAAGATGTGCTCCAAGCAAGTTGTAGTGTAAAGATGTTTGTCAGCTAAAGCGAAGAGACATTTCTGTCCTTCGGCTCTAGTGAACATCACAGAGTTTCGCCTCGGATCTATCTTGCCCATTTGCATTTGATTTAGATCACTAGCCGATCCCACAGGTTTGACTTTCGGTTTCTTCTTAAAAACTGTGGCAACCTCCTGATCCATTAGGGCCACCTCCATGATGTAGCATGCCAGCATCCTTTTGACATGGTCTATGATGGGACCAAATTCTGATTCATTTATCAGCAGGATATTGTACAAGACTATCCAATCATGAGGGTTCAGATTGGGTAGATCCGCCAGGGTGATCATGTGAGCAGTTCTTGCAGATCCTCGGATGAGCTTGAACTTTACGTTAGTGAATCTCCCCACGGCATAAGGCTTTAGCACCCGAACACTGACGATCTTCTGGGCGCTCCATGTAAGGTATTGAGGGCGAGCGGCCTCCAGGTAGAAGTCAATGAGCTCCCTGTCAAGCTCATCGTTCGGATGCGGGACTTCGAAAATGTTAGAGAAGGCGTGGAAGATGAACGCCTTTCGAGTCAGCGGCATATCAAACTGCGAATCGACCGAGTTGTTACAGTCGAATGATATCACCGGCTCGAGCCATAGAATGCTTGGAGTCTCTATGGCCTCTTTTATCATGCGATCCCTGGTCCAGGCAGGGAAGAGCAACTTTCGGCTCTCAAGGAGATCGTGGGCTTCTTTTTGTTTACGTTCGGCTTCTTCAGCTTCACGTGCCACACGACTGACATCGTCATCAGTATTGTGACTGTTCTTTCTCTTTAACATGTCCGCAATAGTCTCCTTGTCTTCATCTTCATCTTCATCTCCTCCCTCTGCAATGTTTTTGCCCTTGTCCTTCACACCCGAACCCGAGGCATGATCAGTTGGGGTTGGTTCGGTTGTGTGAGTTGCTTTTGAGGAAGGAGGGGGTTTCGATCCTTTCTTCTCATCTCCCCCTTGTTTCGGAATGGACACGAAACTGGGTAGGCCTTCAATTTTACTCAAGAGGTCCATGGCCGGAGAGAGTTTCTCAGCGAGGGTACGCCTCACTGAGTGATTAAGGATGGGGTCGTGTGCTTCCAGGATGTGTGAGAGAGCGGCATGGACATCTGAAAAACACGTCTTTATGACCTCCCTCTCGGATCGAAGAGCTTCCAGTTGTTGCTGGGAGTTTGAAAGTTGAGTGCTCTTGACCTTAAGGGCGGTAGTCTTACTCGCCAGGACGTCCATCAGTGAATTTTCAGCCGCAAGATCCTCTTGTAGCTTTGCCAAGCGGGCATCGATGGAGGCACGAAGTGCCGAGTTGTCGTCGCTAAGGTTCTATCTGAGGGTAGCGAACGAGGATAACTCCATCTTTACAAACTGGGCCAATTGATGAACAACTGGTTCCAGAGTTGTTTTCGTGGCTTCGGCACTTTCCTGCATAGACTGCAGCAGGATTGAAGCGTCATTGAATAGTTTATCGACTTTTTCGGTCGCTGCCTCACAGGCTCGGGTGGAGGCGTCTATCGCAGCAGTTGCTGAGGCCATTGAATCATGTTGAGCCCGAGAGAAGGCGTCAACGATCTTCTGAAGGGCAGCTTCAGACAACGAGGACTGCTGGTGGGAAGAGGAGGCGAGAAGTTGATCAATCTTCTCGTTAAGCTCACGAAGATGCTTCCGTGTGATAGGAGCATCATCCTCCTCATCACTCTGAACTTGAAACGGACTAAAGTAGACCGAATCGAAGTTCATGTGATCACCCCCAAGGTATTGATCACCGCCATCGGAGGCGTCTTCTGGAGATTGAGGTGGTGGAGAAGCCGGGGGTGAAATGGGTTTTGTTGATTCTGGTTGAGTGGGTGGGGGGTTTGTTTCGGGGGGTGGTTGTGTGTGGGTTTGAGGAGGTTCGGTTACTGTTGGGGTTTCGGTAACAGGTGGTGTTTCGGTTGATGTGGTGAATATGGGTGGAGGTATAGGGATAGAGGTTGGGGGAATGGTGGGGTTTATGGTGGGAATGGAAATAGGTATTGTGGGTGGAGGGGAAGGAACTGGGGATTGATGAAGTTCCATCTCCGGGGTTGGTGAGCGAGGGGGTGTGTTACCTCGCTGAGGAGATTCGTCTCCTTGGGATCCCTCAGAGTCCGAACTTCCACCTTCGGATTCGCTTGACGAGGAGGGAAGGACGAGCTTTCGCTTTTGTTGAGTCTTCCTCCTTTTCGGTTGGGGGGATGAAGCAGCCTTCGTTTGTTTGCGCTTCTTGGGAGAAGGTTTTGGGGCTTTGGATGTTTTCTTCCCCTTGTCTGTCTTCTTACCCCTGGCCACCGGTTTGTCGGCATCATGAATCGAGCGCAGTATGTCCGGTGTCAGCTCCCTCGGACCAGATGGCCCTAACTCCTTGATCGCCTTGATCATACTACTGTCTGAAGGCACACTTCCATACATAGTATCCGGGATGGAGCCAATGAAGGAGAATTTTGATGCATCCGAGACGATGATCTTCTTGGTATGGAACGTACCAATAGAAGACATCGATGCACCATCAGCAGTTGGGACATCAAACCTGTCCATAGCCCATCTTGTGATCAAGATCCAGAACCGGGCCAGCGACACCTCGGAGTGTCGAGAAGTAGAAGAGAGGCTCTGAAGCAGCTGTTGCCAGAGGACAAACCCATAATCGAGGTTGATCCCATTGTACACGTCGTACATAATAGAAAGGAAAAGACGACTTGCACCGTCAGATCCTGAGCTCCTCTCAGACAGTCCCTTGAAGAGAACTGTAAATAACCCATTCCACTGGGGCGGTAGGCAGGACTTCTTGAACCTGGCGACGGAGGTGAGAACTTCCGTGTAGCCCATGTTGTAGAACATGCTGTAGAACATTCCAACCGGAATCGTCTCCGGGTTAACTCGTGAGGAGTCCGCTGCAAACCCTAACAGCGAGCAGAAACGGGAGCGAGAAATTGAAGTCTTGTGATCTCCCACTTCAAAGAATACCCGGTCGACGCCCTTGTCGTAGTAGGCCGTCGCATAGACCTGAGATAGAGCCACCAGTGGCACCGTTTCAATTCTGGACAATGCCGGAGCAAGCTGGGAGTACTTGAGGCATTCGATAACCGGCGACATGTAGGGATCATAGGCCAGTGGGTTCAGATCAATGACAAGGCATTGGTGAGGTCTGATGGGAAGAATCTGAGAAGTGGCATGAACAGACGAGGATTCAGCCATTGTTGCAGGTGTGGAGAAGAAGAAGAACGAGAGAGTTTTTGGAAGTAATTTTGCTTTGGGAATTATGGGAGCAGTAAAGAGGTAAAAGGTGGTGTTGATGGGTTTTTATAGTGGGAGAGGAGAGAGAAAAATCGTTTCAAATCTCTTATGGAAATATGAAACGGGTTTTTGAGTGACTGATTGGTGACAGTTGGGGCGTGCGATGATCACGTAGGAGAGAGAGTGTCAGAGTCCTAGGATTACGCCGCCTAATAAGCGTCGGTTCAGAGAAAGGAACCGTTTCCATTTCCACACGCGCCTGTAACTCCAGAGGTGTGACGCTTCGATATTGCACACGCGTCCTCAAGTGTCAGAAAAAGCACAGCTGTTTCAAATTCACGCGCCCTCCTTTTTACCGTCGTTTGAATTTCTATCCATTTAACTCCCGCCGAGTCAGCAACATTTTGTCTGTTCCCCTTTTTAAACAGCTGTTTTCAATTAATGACCCACGTGGCTAATTTTTGGCCACAACTTCATTAGTAATCCCTCAGTAATAAACCAGCCTGTAAAATAATTAGTAACGGAATTTTTGAAAATCTAGGATTTTCGTGCAAAGAGTGTAAAAGATAAAGAAATAAAGCAACTCTTTTTAGGATAATCTGTGATGTCAATTATGACACGAAACTGATGATCCCGGGCATGAATCTCTTTCTTCAAGATCAAGAGAGACCTCAAAGTGTTAGTGTGGAATCCCGTTGAATGACGATCAAACATTTATTAAGAAATGTTGAAAGGCTTCTTTAAATTTGGCTAATTAAGGGTAGTTTCGCTTTGATTCAACAATTCAATTCTTGATATAAGAACGAATGTGAACAAAGTACTTGTGAGACCGGTGTAGTCTGTTGAACAAGTAGGTTGGAGTTGATTTTGTAGTGGCTTGGATTAATATGAAATCTCAAATAAATATTTTAAAAAAAAAAACTGGATCCCTTGGGAAGAAATGTTATGATGTGTAACAATTTCATTGGGATCACGCAAAAGAAAATTTGAGATTCCATGAAGGGACATTCGTCAATTCAGTGGTGAAAACTTGATCAAGTTAATTGGTCACCGTCAATTCGTTGGTGTTGAATTTTGGGTTTCACTTAGCTCGTAGTGCCACGAAACTAAGATCATAAACACAGATGTTGTGTAACCATAAACCTCAGTGGCATATTCTGAGAGTCTCAGGGGTTACAGGGATGAAACGAATGTAATGGAGAAGTGTAGTAGGGATGGTGAAAGAAAACATAGTACCTCTGCCGCGAAAGTAATGACCAAGCAGGAGACTCTTAACTCATGTGAGAAGAGTTTGAGGTAGCTCATGATTAGAATAAATGAGTTAGCCTTATTGGGAAGACAAGGTTTGTGTATACCGGGTCATGAAGGCAATTATTCAAAATCTTATGAGGCTTTGGACACATACAGCAGCATGCTTCTAGGGACACTTAAGTAATTTATTAAATATATCCTCGTGAACAAACGAGCACAAAAAGAAAAATGAAAGAAAATATTTTTGGAGTTTTTTTTTTTTTTTTTTTTTTTTGAAATTTATATATAAAAAAAATAATAAAAAAAAACAATAAAAAAAAATTAAAATTAAGACCTAAAAAAATTATAAAAGAGTAAAAATAACAAAAAAAAATTTGTAAAAAGATTGAAAAACCGAACCCGAGCGTTCGGTTGGTTTCGGTTCCACAAAATTTTGAAAAACCGAACCCGAACCTTCGGTTGGTTTCGGTTCCACAAAATGTTGAAAAACCGAACCCGAACCTTCGGTTGGTTTCGGTTCCACAAAATTTTGAAAAACCGAACCCGAACCTTCGGTTGGTTCCGGTTTTGGAAAATTTTGAGAAACTAAGAAATTTAGATACAAAAGAAATAAATATTTTTAACATAGAGAAAACCAAAATGGTACAAGAAATATACAACATAGAAAGACTACCTTTGAGGTGATGAGCGAGTCAGATGATTGAACCGAACCCGAACGTTCGGTTGGTTTCGCTTCTTACGGTTGAGATTGATAGGTAGTGTGAGGAACTGACTCTGATTCCATCATTCCTAGCACTTGCAATATTTTATTGAATGATGCTTCTGGAAGAGCTTTGGTAAAGACGTCAGCCAGTTGATCAGTGGTTCTTACGAAGTGAACTTCGACATTACCATCTTCCACATGATCTTTGATGAAGTGATACCTCAGTGCTATGTGTTTGGTTTTAGAGTGTTGCACTGGGTTATGACAGATCCTAATTGCACTTTCAGAGTCATAATATAGTGGGATCTTCTTCATATTGAGTCCATAGTCTCGAAGTTGACTCTGGATCCAAATCACTTGTGATGTGCACGATGCAGCAGCAATATATTCCGCTTCAGCAGTGGACAGCGACACACACGTTTGTTTCTTGGATTGCCAGCTGACCAATTTCCCATCAAGAAATTGACAGCCACCAGTTGTGCTTTTGCGGTCGAGTCCACATCCTCCAAGGTCAGCATCAGAATAGGCTTGAACGAAGAAGCCAGAATTGGATGGATACCACAGACCTAAGGAGGTGGTTCGCTTGAGATAGCGTAGGATGTTCTTTACTGCCAGCATGTGAGGTTCGCGTGGGTTAGCCTGAAATCGAGCACAATAACACACAGAAAACATGATATCAGGCCTGCTAGCAGTTAGATACATCAATGAGCCTATCATTTGACGATAGAGCGTGATGTCGACAGCCGGTTTATCTAGTGAAGGGGTCAGCTTGGTGCCAAATGCCGTTGGGACTTTGACTTTTGAGTCTCCCATCATTCCAAACTTCGCTAGGAGAGTCTTTGTGTAAGCTTCTTTATTGATAAAGATGCCTTCGGGTCCCTGTCTTATGTTTAAACCAAGGAAAAAGTTAATAGGACCCATTGAGCTCATTTCAAACTTAGTCTCCATCAACTTTCTGAATTCAGCTGTTAAGCTGGGATTCGTGGAGCCAAAGATGATGTCATCGACATAAATTTGAACTATCATAAGGTGGTTACCTTCCTTTTTGCGAAAGAAGGTTGGGTCAACCGAACCTTGTTTAAATTTAGACATCTTTAAAAATTTAGTAAGCGTTTCATACCAGGCTCTCGGAGCTTGTTTGAGACCGTACACAGCTTTATCCAGAATATAGCAATGATTTGGATGCTTTTCATTCACGAACCCAGGAGGTTGCTCCACATACACAGTTTCTTCAAGTTCTCCATTGAGAAACGCACACTTGACGTCCATTTGGAAAACCTCAAAGTTTTTGTGAGCAGCATAAGCCAGAAATATTCTAACAGATTCTAGCCTAGCTACTGGAGCGAACGTCTCTTCGTAATCTATTCCTTCCTCCTGACAGTATCCGTTGACCACCAGACGAGCCTTGTTCCTTATGACATTACCTTCCTTGTCCATTTTATTTCTGAAAACCCATTTAAGACCAACAACCGAAGCATCTGGAGGCGTTGGAATGAGGCGCCAGACTTTGTTCCTTTCAAACTCGTTCAGTTCGTCTTGCATTGCTTGAACCCAATCAGAGTGATCGAGGGCAGTATTCACTGTCTTCGGTTCAACTTTTGATACGAATGAGTTAAACATACAAAACTCCACCTTTGAAAATAAGGATGTCTGTTTTGCCTTCAGTTGAGATCGGGTCAGAACCTTTTCAGATACATCACCAACTACTTGAGAGATGGGATGATCTCTGGTCCATTTGGTAAGAGGAGGGTAATTTGGATCGAAGGTTGGATCTAGTTCAGCATTGATCATCTCTTCGGTCTCAGATTGGCTATCGTCATCTAGCGTCATATCATCATGCTCCCCCTCAAATGATGAGTCTCGAGAAACATGAGGTTCAGGGTTTTGTTGTGGTGCTGGATTTTCAGGCATTGAAGCACCTTCGTTTGGAGGGGTATCTTCGGTTGGATAGGCACCGTCGATTTGCGAAGGACCTTCGGTTGAAGAAGTAGAGCTTGGCTCCCCCTGGACTTGTGAGCTAGGCTCCCCCTCAACATGAGAACGTGTCTCCCCCTCGACTGAAGCATTGTTGATTGGAGATTCATCAGTGGGAGATTCTCCTTCATGCATTCTTTTTGCAGCATCTTCGACAATTTGCTTCATATGATCAATTTTGTTGTCAGCTGCATTTGCTTCTGAGAGAGAGGCTTTTTCCGGTTCGTCAAAGAGATCCAGAAAATTCTCGTACATATTGGCGATTGAGACTGTGACTTGACCAGTTTGAGGAAAGATTTCCCTGGCGGTGTCATCTATGACATAGCTATCGTCGAAGGTCACATAGTATGTCTCTTCAATCCTTCTTGATTGTTTGTTTAGGACTCTGTATGCCTTTGAAGTGAGTGAGTAACCCAGAAAGATTCCCTCGTCAGCTTTGACGTCAAACTTGTTGCGGTGTTCTTTAGAGTTAAAGACGAAACACCTTGAGCCAAACACATGGAAAAACTTCACATTGGGTTTTCTGTTATTTATTATCTCATATGGTGTGAGCTTGAATCGCTTATTGAGATAGGACCTGTTCTGTGTATAACAAGCAGCAGAATTAGCGTCAGCCCAAAAATAAAGAGGTAATGAAGCGAAACTTAACATAGTTCGTGCAGCTTCACACAAGGATCGGTTTCGTCTTTCGACTATTCCGTTCTGTTGTGGTGTGTAGGGAGCTGAGAAATTATGGCTAATTCCCTTTTCTGCAAGAAACTCTTCAAACTCCTTGTTCTTGAATTCGAGACCATTGTCGCTCCTGATGTTTCGAACTACCTTCTTGAGCTGGACTTCAATCTGCTTGATAAACACTTTCAGCTTTTGAGTCGCTTCAGATTTGAGCTTTAGAAAGAACACCCATGTAAATCGTGAGAAGTCATCTACAATAACAAGAATATACTTGCTACCACCGATGCTTTCGATAGATGAAGGACCACACAAATCGATATGAAGCAATTCGAGTGGTTCAACAACTTTTGTGTTAATTACGGATGGGTGACTTTGACGACTCTGCTTTCCCATTTCACATGCAGCACACAAATGATCTCTATCGAACTTGAGCAATGGAAGACCCCTAACATGACCTCCAGTGACAAGTCGATTGATATCTTTGAAATTGAGATGAGAGAGTCTTCTGTGCCACAACCAACTTTCGTCGGATTGAGCTTTTGATAGCAGACAAATGGCTGGGTTTCCTTTGATGGGTTTCATGTTCAGAGGAAACATTTCACCCTTTCGTTCTGACTTCAAAATCACCTTCTTTGTCTTTTTCTCTATGATTTCAGAACCTTCATCATCGAATGAAACTTTGAGACCTGTACCTCCAACAAGCTGAGATACACTGATGAGGTTGTGTTGAAGTCCTTCCATATAGGCCACCTTCCTTATTGTAAAGTCACCATTCGTTATCATCCCGTATCCCTTTATGGTGCCGAAAGAGTTATTTCCAAACTTGACGTTGCCACCATTTGCAAGAGATCTGTATTCCCTGAGCTCCTCTTTCCTCCCTGTCATGTGACGCGAGCAGCCACTGTCAATGTACCATTCTTCGTCAAATTGCTCGTCACTCATAACCTGCAAAAATTAAGCAGATTTAGGAACCCAAAGTTTCTTGGGTCCATGTGAGCTTTTCATGGGAACGGGAATAGTAAGAGAGATGTCAACTAGATATGTTCTTTTAATTAGAGTTGTTTCATCTTTCTTTTTAATGGTAAAGACTTTTATTTTGTTAGGATTGGGTTTGTTCGCTTTGGACTCAGGTTTGGATTCATCGACCTTCTGCTTTCCTTTCTGTTTAGCTGATGGATGAGGTTTTTGACAACATTTGGTATTAGCTTTAGAGCAAGATGGAGATGAATGAGTGGAAGTAGATGAACGAGAAGAATTAGAATGAGAGGATTTGGATGGAGATGTCTTCCTGGCTGATGACTCTGGGTGACCCTTTTGCTTTTGATCGTTGAAGGGGCTGACCTTCGAGTCTTGTTCTCTTTTGGCTTTAGAGCCGAACCTCTGTGTTCGGTTGGAATTGTTCTTAGAACCGAACCTTTGGTTTCGGTCGAATTCCTTTTCAGAACCGAGCCCTTGCTTTCGGTTGGTATTTTCTTGCGAACCGAACATTGGCTTTCGGTTGGTATTTTCTTGCGAACCGAACCTTGGCTTTCGGTTGTTGGAGCTGTCGGGCTTTCTTACAGGATTGTTTTCATACTTCAGATTCTTGTCCTTGTGTGAATAGTATGCATTCTGGGAGTGCCAGAATTGTTTCTTTTCAGAAAGGTTTTTCCTGTATCTTTGGTTCCTTTCTATCTTCCTATCCCTCATCTGCTTGGGTTGATGATGAACGTTCGCTTTCGTTTTTGTTGTCACCTTGGCTGGTTCCTTTTGAACTTCAGGAGTTTTTCTTTGAGACGAGGGAGCGGATGGAATTTCTGAAGAAGATTCAGTTTGCCCTGAAGAAGTGGAGGGAGTATCTGATGAAGTTTCACTACGAGCTATTGGAGTCGAGGGTATGTCTTCTTTTGCTGAACAATCATCCTCTTGAGGAATATCTTTCGTACCACTGGTGCTTGGTTCACTGAAGTTATCAGGTTTATTCAATGGTTCAGGGATGTATCTTCCTTTGCTCATCCAGGAGGTTCTTTCAGACAGGCCAACGGATTCGTTTGCATTATCAATAGGAGCTTCCCAGAAATACTCATCACAGCCATCAGCATTGTCTTCATTAACAATAGCTGTGAGTTCAGCTGTTTGATGTTCGGTTACTCCAGTCACCTTGTATACCTGATTCGGAGTGGTCCTGACCTTTTGATACACGACAGCTTTTTCAACCAGTTTCGGGGACTTTTGTTGGGACAGTCTAGCGAATTCCACAGAATTTTCAGAGATAAGATTTTTGTGGTTTTTAGTTTCGCTTTTAACGAATTCTGAGCAGTCAACCGTATCCTCTACAGAAATTTCACTCATGTTTTCGTCCTCGTTAAGCTCAGATGCATTTTCAACATCTATTTTATTTTCTGAGCTTACGCTGGCGTTTAGGGAGTCAAACTTTTGCATGGTTTCGGTTCTCAGTTTAAGTCGGTCATTTTCGTCCAAAAGATTTTTGAGCATGTCCTTGTGGTCTTTGGATTTAATGAAGGACTCAATTTTGTCCAGTCCATACATGTAAGTCGGATTGACATCATCAGATGATATCACACTCTCACATTTGTAGGCTTCGGCATCGATTTCATCCTCCTTAAATTCTAGGAAGGGCAAAATCATGCGATGGATCTTTTGGCCTATCTCACAATCCAAGTGAAGTTGAGTAATATTGGAATATAAACGTTTAGCTATTAAACAAAACACATTTCGTTGTTTTAACAATTTCAAATTGTCTCTCTGCAAATAAATGTTTTCGTCTTTAACTTTAACTAATTCCGACTCTTTTAACTCAATCCACATTCGCCGCTCCTCACTCTTCGACGCCACCCTGCTTAATTGATCAGTTAGGTTAGAATTGGTGACTCGAGTTTGAGTTAAGCTACTATCTAAGTGAGAAATTCTTGTATTAACATTTTTTAGATCTTTCTCATATGAGGATAATGGTACTTTAGATGAAATAAAAACAGATTGTACCTTCTTTATCAGTTCATCGAGCTCATTGAACTGTTGGCTGAGTGGTTTGGCCGTAAAGCACATATCCTCCTGCACCTTCGGTCCATTGCTTCCTCCATCGGTATTGTATCCCCTCATTTGAGATACGTCAGTTACCATGAAACATTTTCCACCACTGCTTTCCTCCTTAGCCACATAAGCCCTTCCATGAGTGGGCTTCCTCACTTCTTCGTCTTCTGAGTCAGTAGACCAAACTTCTGTGCTACCGAACTCATCGTCATTAACCGAACCCTGCACAATAAGAGCATTAACAGAAGGGTTAGCGGTAGACTTCTTCTTTCTTAACTCATCCAATCTCTTCTGCAGCACGGCTTCCTCATCCTTTCCATCGTCCTTTTCAGCCATCTTCTTAAGAACACAGTCCTTAGCATAGTGGTTCTTGCCACCACAATAGAAACAGCTTACTCCGGAATCTCCATCTGCTTTCGGTTCCTTCTTGGGCTCCTCAGCCTTCGGTTCATTGTTTGCTTTTTCAGAGCTGTAACTCCCCTGCCAGTTTCGGTTTTTGTTGCTGGGGAATCTCTTCTTTATGAACCTCTTAGGATTGGATACCATCATGGCATAATACTCAGTTGTGAGGTCATATTCTTCCAAGTTGATCTCTTCATCCTCCATCACAGCTTTACTTTTAGATAGGAGGGCCAACGAACCAAGACTAGAAACAACATTCTTCTCTTGAACCACAATCTTCTCTTGCGACTTTAAAATACCCACCAGTTTCGCCAAAGAGTAAGATTTAAACTGTTCATGGGCTTTGACTGTGGAAACAACTGCTCTCCATTCAGATCTCAGTCCGTTCAAGAAGGTAACCTTTTGTTCGATGAGCTTCCTTTCAATGTCGTGTTTGATCATCTTGCTGAGAAGATGATTGAAGCGATCAAACGTCTGGGTCACTGATTCTTCGGCCCCTTGCCTGAATTCACCAAACTCAGATAGAAGCAAGGTTTGGATGGAATGCTCAAGATCTTCGTCTGTGGAATACAGTTCGCAAAGTCTATCCCATACTTCCTTCGCCGTAGTGCATGAGCTGACTAGTCTGAATGTGTCGGACTGAAGGGCGAATCTGATCAACCTCAGCGCCTTAATATTGCATTGAAATTTGTCTTTTTCATCTTGTGCAATATCCGTCACGTCCTTAAGCAGATCGTTGTACTCTTTTTGCGTCTTAATGATTCTGGATGTTGCAGAATGTGAAAACGGTCCATTGATAATGGCTTCCCAGATGAGATAACCATTGTCCTCCGATCCAATCACGTAATCTTCAAAATGATGCGCCCATACTTCATAGTCATGGGTGTATAAGATTGGAATCTTTGTCGTCGAACCGATGCTGTTGGAAATATTAATGGGGTTTGATTGCGTAGCGTCCATTATGATCGTAAAAATCTGTTCAAAGATCAGACTTGTAATAAAGCAGATTAGGGCAAAACAATAAATATTAAGATACGTCAATTAAGATGACGGCTCAATAAATATCAATGATTGCGGAAAAACCCTAATGGAAATCTTTTTCACAGAAAAGATGTGTATCGATTACACAGCCTCCTGCTCTGATACCAATTGATGAGATTAAAACGACTTTTAATCTAAGAAGATCGATTAGATCTTGAACAAGTAAACAAATACGAAACAGTAAAAACGCAATAACAAGAACAAACAGCTTGAATCAAACGTGTCGAATGATTAAATAAAATCCTTAGAAGAGCTCGATTAAGAACATCAACTGTAAGGATTAGAAGATTACAAGAACGATTACAGAAAAATGTTATACTCTTGATCAATCGCTGTATCGATAATCTCTCTAGAATCTTAATCTAATATGCATGCAAGCATTAAACTTATATACAATACATAAAAGGCTCTCGGTTGGACAGGCCCAAACCGGAGAATACATGGCTAATCTACGAGCCCAAAAGACGCAACATAAAAACTATCTACAGCCCAACAATAAGAACTTTCAAGAATTGGAAAATTAAGACTAATTACTTGTTCACATGGATGTGTGAGTCAAGTAAAGGACTAAGGGATCGGGTACACATTCTTGTGCACTGGTCAGAGTCAACCACAAAAGATCAATAAGACTATTCATCATAATTTACTAAGGTTTAGTAAATATGGTTATACTTACAAGCTTAAGTATAGTTCTGAAACATTGGAAAAGATCCAATGTATGGCAGAGCGAAGAAGAAGAATCAAATTAGGCAGAAGGATAAAAGTTTCTCGAATCTGAAGAGATGGGAGAGTACTTTAGTATCATGATATATGATCATCTTAATGATTAAGATACCTTATCAAAATTCATCCTATAAGTGTATTCTGATAGCTAAGAAGAGGAGTTATGGATTGTTGAAGTGGTTAAATCAAGAAGATGATTCATACTTCGTTCCAAAAACAATTCTTAGAGTCATACTCCAAGATTGTAACTTGAGTGACACATCTTAAAGAAGGTTTATTAACACTAGTCAAATGTAAGTGTAAAAGGTTATCTACTCTTGTACATTTGAAATTGGAAAGTTGTGATGTTTTGGATAAAACAAAGACCAACTTAGGCTAATTGTGTGAAGTGTTAGTCTTGATAAAAAAAACTCCGCACTATCTCTTGCATATTTGACAAGAGAGTATTATATGTCATGAGGACAGTGGGAGTCTTAAAGGTCTTGAATGTATCAAGAACTAATCAAGAAGAAAACCTAAATGTCTTCACTAGCACACGAATTGAGGTTTATAACCTATCGTGTTGACATATTTTGTGCCCATTCCAGTTGAAGTTGGCTATACATTTGAAAATCTGCATGTTCTTAATTGTTTGCATAACTACTTAGAAGCAATTGCAGGCCCTTGTGCTGTCAGCTGGCAAGAATTTAAGATTCCACAAGTTTAGTCCATATGAATTTGGAATTTTCACTAATCTTGTCTTGTGATTATGGTTTTGACAAAATTTCAAATGGAAAGGAACACATATACCATAAAATCTAAGGGTCATAAGGTTTCTCTCCGATTCATGAAAATAATGGTGAGGAAACACTTCCACCAAGTAGATTTTAAGTAGATAGCAATCTTTGCATTCTCAAAGTCGTTAGTGGAGCTTGTGTGGTTAACCGGCACACTAACATTGACTTATGAGAAATGGCAAAAAGTGTAAACATTTAAGACTATGATTACGCCATCCCTTTTCATAGTTCTGAAATTGTTTAGACACCTGTGATCTATCTAAGATAAGGTGTATGATTTTGATAAAGTCTTATCAAAGCAATCTAGTATCAGAAATCTGAACTTTGGTAAGAATGTCAATAAAGTATTGACTTCTAGAGGTCCAGCTATTTTCTGGATACATGTCAAAGCTAGTGGGAGCATAAGTGTTATGCTAGTAATTATCATGTTAGTGGGAGCATGATAATTATGGTAAGTATTACAAGTTAGCAATGTCAATTATAGAAAAAAAAAGTTTCAATTCGTGAGGTTGCAGGGGTTTGAAAAGCTGTTTTGCTATAATTAAGGAAGAGGAAATTATACCTCATTTCAATTCTAAAAAACTTAGATTGAGTTTATAATCTTTCTAAAGAGCTTATATTGAGATTTTAATCACCTTTAGTCAAGAATATATATATATATATATATATATATATATATATATATATATATATATATATATATATATATATATATATATATATATATATATATATATATATATATATATATATATATGAATTTCATGTTGGATTGGTTCAACTAAAGAAAATTCTATATATTGCGTTCTCAAAATTCGATTATGATTACGACATCGCTTTTCATAGTCAAATTTTGAGAATATGGAAAACAAAAAATTATTATGGCGAAAGACTGGTCTAGAACCATGTCTTTATGTGAAACATCATGAATCATGTCCCATTTACTTTGGGTACAAGATCGATTACATGTGCTATAATATTTATTCTTTATGAATTTTCCAAATGCCTTGGGGCATTAAGGAGGAAAATGTCGAGAATTAGATATGACTAAAGTGATTAAGCAATTGTCGAGGACAATCTAAGGTTTACCAAAGATTGGTTGCTTAAGGAAAGTTGGAAGTATACTGTTAATATTGGAAGGACCATATTGATATAGTCTGAAAAGAGACAATTCTTGTTTAGAAGTGGTAGTCAAAATGGGAATATAAAGTTGTCTTCATAGGTGGAAGCAATATGTGTAAGGTTAAAGAAACTTAATGCAACAAGCATGTTTAAAGCAATGCGCTTTGAATTTGAGACATCGTTTCCATGGAATTGCTCTCCATTGGAATACTCTGTAATGATTGTTGCCAAGTCTTTATGGCTTTGTGCATAATCATTACAAGAGGAACAATGCATATAAGTTTAAAATCTAAACAGATTTTGATAAATGTTAGGAATTCGTACATTTACGACAAGGATTTGTAAGTGTGAAAAGAGAATCATTGAAATTATATTCAGTCTATCTAGTTCACAAAGTAAGGATCATAGAGTGAATACTTGGGGTATGGCAAAGCTATTTCTTAGAAAAACATAGTGTACATGCTTGAAGCATGGGACAACTAGTGTTTTTAATTCAAGTATGAAGTTGATAAAACCAAAACAATGAATAATGAGTAATCAGTATGGTGATAAATAAAACTAGTCTATTTATATTCATAGGGTTTGATACCATATTTGATTCATTTATTCTTGTTTTTCACTTTGCATGTTTTAACTTCCATAATAACTTGGTTATTCTTCCGGAATGACTAAGTTATTCAAACCATCCACAGTCGGTCATATGTTCGAAGTAGATATGAATCAAGACTGTCATGGGTTGGCTTGCAGATGTACAAGTTGGTGGACAAAGTTATGCTACAACACTCATGAGTGCTCATAAGTTTTGAGTATTGGATTCAACCCGTGCTCATTTGAATCACTTAATGGATTTTATCACGAGTGATCATGAGACGATAATATCTTATATTCTTCAAACCTAGAGATATGAGTTGTTACTATGAGTTGGTTGTACATTGATTGCATGAAACCGCATTCGGTAACTCGATGTTATAAAATGTGCCTTCGTGTGTGATTCAACAAGTAATAGAACAAGCCATATGAGTCGAAGTTTATCCATTCCTATTACCTTCGGGATAAAAGCGATATCTGTGGGCCCCTCGATGATTTAATATGACACATGTGAGTGCTTGGCCAAGCCAGGACTGATTTAATTTGTTCAATCAATCAGTCGTCATGAATCGGAAATCGAGAAACAACAAATGGACAGAGAGAATGATTATAATCCATGTCTCAGTCCATATGATATCTAAAATGGAGGAATATATGATCCCTTATCTAATGGACAAGTCATTAACAAAGGTCAGAGTTCGACAGTGGCTTTAAGAGCTACGATTTCCAGTTAGGTTTTGAAGTCATACTCAATAATAGTTTTAGACTTATCCAAGTGGGAGACTGTTGGATTAATGTCTAAGTCCCTAACTATATTTGGTATGTACTTGACCCAACCCGACATGGTCCATTTGGGTTGCACTTCACCAAAACAATTTATATGGATAGTCTTTTGAGAATAGTATATTTATGCTTTATATTAATATATTATAAGTTCTAATATATTAATATGGAATCATATTATTTAATTAGTATTGATCAAGAATTAATTAAATATGGACTCTTTTATATATATATATATATATATATATATATATATATATATATATATATATATATATATATATATATATATGGAATGGGCCAAGTTCATTTAGGTTGGGCTAAGCTATCATGGATAGTCAATGGAGTTTTAACCCATGGATCCTATGAAATGAAAGGTCACGGGTATTAGGTTTTACATGGGTGTAACCCTAATCCTACATACTATATAAACTGGCCTTTGGCACAAGAAATGGCACTAGTGTGTGAGGACATAAGAGTGGGCCAATTTTAGTGTGCATACATATTCTCTTAAGTTCTTCCAAGGTGTTTTGGTGATTTGTGATTCCACTTGAGGCTTCCACACTATTGGGGCTAAGCTCTTAAAGCTTGAAGACATCAAGCTACATCAAAAGGTATGTCATCTAACTAGAACTTTGTAGTATATGTGCTTCATAATATGCTAGTTAGGATGAAACCTTGGAATATTTAATATTTGCATGTATAATAGAGAAAAAATAGATCCAAGGTTTATAGGGTTGCATGTACACCATAAGAGTGTTAGAATGCTCAAAACCCAACATTTATAACATTTAGGATTTGTAGGTATTAATATTATTTATTTTATTGAATAATGGGTTGTTGTTGGTTTGGGCCAAGATAGTTGGGCCTTAAGCTTTGGGCTGAGAAAGGCAGTACGTCGTGCATACCATCCCTGGTACTCCCAACATACTCAAGAGGTTGGGGCGGGGAGGCCATGCACATAAGCTCAATGTACCAAAGGGTACACGCAACGTACACGTGCATGTTCTAAAACTCTAACTTTTAGGGTTTAATCCATATATAAAGGATCTTACACCTTTGGTCCAGCCTCCCTCTCACCTCTATACAACCTCCATGAAAACCCTAACCCCCTCTTGTGTGTCTTTGTGATTTGGAAGCTACATGAGAGTACTTTAGTGTAATTTTGGAGCTTTGGAAGAGAAAGGAGCTTGAAGAAGGAGCAAGGATCCACCAAGAGCTTGTAGATCCAGGAGATTGGCAACATTTCTGACTCTTTTGAGGTATCAAGTTCCAAACTTGGCCATTGTATTCCTAGATTTGTTTATGGGGGTGTTTAAGGTCACTTTTGGACTCCATTGTTGAGGATTCTCGCATCTTAATGATTTTAGACCATAATAGCTATCCTTTTGGGTTCTTAGAGGCAGTAAGAGTCATAAAAAAGCGGACCTTGATGGTTAAGCCACAACCATGCAAGTGTGAGTTGGTCTTAAAGCTTGTTAAAGGGACCAAAATCATTTTTTGACCCCAACCATGCATGCAAGAACATAAAGTTTGTGACTTTATGGTTAAGGAGGTCTTAAAGGACCTAGATCTACATTTTGGACGTAAATACTTAGTGTATTAAGTCACAAATGATGTCCCTAGGAAGCTGGCCAGTACTCTAAGCGTACACCCTTGTACGCTACGCATACTAGGTCAACTCCCCGTCTTGGTTAAGTCCAGCGTACACTGGGCGTACATGCCAGGTACGCCGAGCGTACGCATGTAGAGTGGCTATATTGAGATTTTTGGGCCTTAGGGATTTGGGCCTGGACTATTGGGCCCTGTAGCCCATTGTGGAGTATAGTTCTGGGCCTGGGGATTTGGAATAAGAAGTATTTGGTCTTTTGGGTCATATTGGGCCACTCGAGATTATTCATTTTGGGCTAAGGACTATTAGACTTGTGAAAAGGCCCATTTGATGAGTTGGGCCCAATTTAGAAAATTGGTCCATTAATGGGCCCTTAGGGAGCCTTTGATGGGCCCTGGGTGCATTGGGTTTTATGAATGGTTCAATTTAGGCCAGGGGTAAAATGGTCATTTTACCCTAAGTGGTGTTATAAATTTTGATTAAGTGTCATTATGATTATGATAGTCGGGAGTCATCGGAGAAGCTGTTAGAGATCCCTTTCTATGAGATTCGGCACTCAGCTTTACGAGGTGAGTTACCTTCCAGTAGAAGTGGGTCTAAGGCCACAATGTGGGCCCACTAGTAGGAGTGATTATGTATAATTGTCTTTGTGATAATTTTTTGGTTTGCACTGTCTGATATGTTATGTGATAGCCTGATATGATGTTTTGTGATAGTGGTAGTACGAGAATAGTCCCCATATCTGGTTGTCGATAGGGCCAAAGGGGCATGTTAGCTACCCTGGTATGCCTGACAGTATGATTATGTTATGTTTTATGTTGTAGTAATAGGGGTGAAATAGTCCCCGTAATCGGTTGAGATAAACCGGAGGGGTAGGTCGGACACCCTGGTATGTCTGACAGGGGTAGGTTAGGCACCCTAGTACGCCTAGTAGGTTTAGGTTGAGCACCCCGGTATTCTTAGCAGGGTAGGTCGGGCACCTAGATATGTCTGACAGTATGTTTTATGCACGGTATGTGGTATGATGGGGGAACTTACTAAGCTTTGTGCTTATGGTTTTCAATTTTGATTTTAGGTACCTCTTCGTCGAAGGGGAAGGAGCTGCCACAGTGGCATTGCATCGCACATACCTAATTTCTAGATTTTTAGATCCATGGGATTGTACTCTGAGATTATTACTATTGATTATATGACTTTTGAGACATGTGAGTATGGTTTTATGGATTTATATGATATTGAAGATGTTTTTTAATAAACGGTTTTATAAGTAACATAATTAAACACAAAATTTTTGGTCTTGAAAATTGGGATGTTACATAGCTCAAAATGGTGCCATATGACAATGCCAAGAATTCTCCAAAAGAATCTTGTGTCTTGATCCCTTTCAAGATATTTCCAATATATGTATAAGGACATGAAACTTTTAAAATTCATTTTATCTATCCCTTATAGATTTTACATTCCTAGAATGTATCTCTTCCTTCCTAAGTCTTTCATTTTAGAAACACTTTCCAAGTCAAGGTGAAAGCGACCTTGCATAGTAAGAATGTGATTTCAAATGATTAAGTATGTCTCATTCATACAAGATTAGGAATTTCACTATGCTCTCACTAGTTCTTAGTAAACACACACGTTCTATTCATTTTGATATAAAAACACACATTCTGGTTTTACATAAAATGACGATCACAACATTTTAATGTTTGCTTTATATCCATAAGTGGATCTCAAGCTCTACATATTTTGTTAGGATATCATGGATTAAGAAAACCTCCAAGCTAATCTATATAGATATCTTCTAGTAGATGTATATCAAGAAAAGCGATCTTTCTTGAAATCTATTTGCTATATCTCATATTAAGAATATGAATTTATAGTAAATAATATTCTTGTTGATCTAATCATAGCTACTTGTGTAAAAGGTTTGATCATAGTCAATGTCATGAGTATGATGAGTACCATAGTCAATGACACGAATATAAGAAAATCATTTTATAACAAGTCTTTCTTTAAATGTGTATGTTTATCCATGTAATTTATTCTTTCTAGAAGAATTATTTACTCCTTCTAGCCTTGCTATAGGGATAAATATTAATCAAGCCCATACTTTATTCTCATACATGGATTACATCTCATGTTCATGGGTAACATCCATAAAATTCATGCCAAATTTAAACTTTTAAAAAAAATATATTTCAAATACTAAAAGTTATTACAAAAAGGTTTCCAAAATAGTTTATATTAGAGTATCCCATAAATCCAAATCAAAATATGAGGAAGTGTATGGTCACACATTCACCTTCCCGCGATCATAAAAAGTACCTGAAACAAAATCAACAACTGTAAGCCCGAAGCTTAGTAAGTTCCCCAAAATACCAACGCCATACAATCATAATCATATCATATAACAAACAGAATAGCCATGGATCCCGAGTCTAGAGTGTGACTGGTCCGCCTGCATCGGGCCTTCAGTCCACCTGGTCCACTCTCTCTGAGTATATAGTATCAATGGACTGCCCACACCGGGCCTTCAGTCTATCCGGCCCACTCTTCGAGCCTTGGCACGTCTGGACCGCCCTCTCGGGGCCTTCAGCCTATCTGGACCGCTCGCCCGGCCTTCGGCCTGACTATGTGCCCTCCTGAGCCTGCAGTCTATCCGGTCCGCCCTAGGTATGTTGGCCTACAGCACGAAGCAGGACCCGCCTCAACCCAACCCCTACACCAATCAATCAATGGTGTGCACATAAATATCATACGCTAGCATGTATATAACAGATAATCATACCGATCTAACAGATCACTAACACAACAACCATCCTATAACCATGATATCGACCTAACCGGTCACTAAAATAAAATCATCCTATATACCAGGATACCGACCTAAATCAGGTCACTAACATAACACCATCCTAACTACCAGGATGCAGATCTAGCAGATCAATAAACATATCAAGCGAATACTTGGATACAAATCCGATAAAGGGCCAACCTTGGTGCCTTAGACCCTGTTGATATAGTGTGGATAACTCACCTCGCAATGTCGATCTGAACTGAAAAATCGAACTCCCGAATCGGTATCCCACCGGAAATCCTAAATTATAAAATAATAAATACCAAATCACCAAATTGGGTCCAACTCCCTAATTGGTCCTAAATCCAAGGTCCGTCATCAAAACTTGGCCCAAGTCCAGTTATTCAGAGAGTCCAGCAAGGCCCAAGCCCAGATAGTCCAAAAACAGCCCAAAACTCAAAGCCCAAATGACAAAACCCATTAGAGGAAGTACGTGGGGCGTACTCCTCTGTTACGTTGGGCGTACTCTCCTGACGCTGACAACCATCGGGGTGGTTGACCCAGTACGTTGGTCATAACCTCACAGATCTTAAAACTTTCATAAGTGCTTAACGGATTAAGCACTTAAGCTTAAACTTTAGATCTACTGCTCAAATGTGCTCTATGACCATAAAGTCTCAAACATTAAGACTTTGGTCGATTGAAAAAGGCTCAATAAATGGTCTTAATCCATTAAGACCTCCTACAAAAAAACTAGGGACCCAACTAGCTCAAGGGACCTCATGTTTATGCCTTAGGACCCATTCTAGGGTCTGAAAGGACAGCTCAAATCGTCCAAAACAAGCCATGCATTATAATGGGACTTTGTGGGACAAAAAGTGCAAATAAACTACCAAGGATAGATCTAAAAGAAATAGGCATAAAGGTAACAACTTTATACCTTTTGGAGCTCCCAAAAGGATGATGAACCAAGATCTACAAGCCAATCTTCCCTCCTTGGCTCCTTGATGCACAAGCTTCCTCTTGAAGGCACCAAAAACACATTTATAAGCTCAAGAAAGATCACTAGGAGGCTAGGGTTCTCTCAAGATGGCTAAGCGAGGTTTGGAGGCTGAAAGAGATGAGAGGGAATGGTCCATAAGGTGATTAAATACTCCACAAACCCTAAAAGTTAGGGTTCCATTCTGGTATACGTACACCCAACGTATACATGCGTACGCCCGGCGTACTAGGGCACACCCTATAACGCTTAGTGTACCACACGTACGCCCAGCATACTACTTTAACTTCCAAGATTACCATTTTTCCACGTCCTTCTAAACCGAGGGCCAAAATGCCCTTATTGAAACTCGAGGGATGAATTTGAAGCTACTGGAAAAATGGGATGTTACAACTCTCCCCCACGTAAATTCGATTTCGTCCTTAAAATCATTCCTTCCCATCCTCGGCAACCCGACATCCTGAGGGGCACCTCCAAAACCATGAAATCCAACAACTATCGAAGGAGACTAAATGTGACAACCTGAAGTTTGTTCCCTCGCCGTAACTCGTTTCCGTCCGTAAAACTAGTCTTTAGCGAATTGTCCCAATTACGTTTTTGGATTAAGTCACTTAATTTAAGACTTTTATTACGACCTCGTAAGTATCCAAACCCGTTAGAAACACATGAGAACGCCCCAAATTATTATTTGGAAAATTTTTAGTTTCGACCACGTCGAGTTACAAACACTTAATCGGGTACGACTAAAAGCCTCGGTAAATGTCAGTATCGGGTAGAATTCCACCATGTCTCAAACTCAACCCATATATAAAGTTCAAAGAACTTCATTTGAATCTTTTTCAACCTCTCTCTACTCTCTCTCTACATATCTAAGCTTTTGATCCAAAAATCACCCCTTTCAAGCCCCAATTACGTATGTAATCCATCCTAGCTCATAGTATAACATCTTTAGCCTTCAAATTCGTGTTTAAATTATGAAATAGGATCATAAACATGTGTTTATGGCCCTGGAACAGCCTTAGGTCGCAAACACACATAGAGGGGGTTTTGGAGCCCCAAAACCCTCCCAAACCACATTTGGAGCTTAGATATGACTTAGGGGCTTACAATACTGGACTTAGAACACCAAAACCTTATCATTTGAGGGATAAACATGAGTTTATGGCCCAAGATCATGCTTGGACCGTAAACACCCTTCCATAGGCTGTAAACCCCTTTTAAGGTGTTAAAATGCCCCTTAAACACCTCCTAAGCCTTGGAATAAAGTCTAGAACCATCCAACAATGAGTTAGGGACCTTAAACATGAAAGAAACCACCACCTAAGGAGTTCACGACCGTAACCCCCCCCCCCCCCCCAAGGAATGGTTCCTGGGCCGTAAACTCCTATAAGGTGGTCAATAAGTGCCCTAACTTCCTTCCATGGCTTGTACTTTGGACTAGAAACTCTTCTAATTGACCTAGGACCACCAAAACACATTAAGGTTGGGTACATAAGAGTTTATGACCATAAACTCCTAGTTTACTGCTGTAAACTCCTCAAATGGTCCTTATGTTGTTCAAATTCCATTCCAATGCCTTAAAACCAAGCCTAGCATTACCCCACAAGAGTTGTAAGACCATTTAGCACCCAAGAACACCCCCACCGTGATTTTACGGCCGTAAACTCATGGGGAGTTGGTCATTAGGACAAAAACTCCATTAGGAGTTTACTCGTGAAGAGCAAACTCCCTATTCAAGCCATACACACCCTTAGATGCTACCCGGGTCACTCCAAACACTTGTAATGAAGTGTTTTCGCGTCTCGGAGTGTTTATTCATATTTGATTAGTGGTTCAGGGTATAATTAGATACAAATGTGTATCTCTTCATATTACATAGGAACCTCGCGTGTAATCAAGCCCCGAGCTGACACTTAGCATCCTAGCCGACACATTTCTCGACCGATGAGTTCATACCACTATACCTTTTTCCGTGTTTTACAAATGTTTTCAGGGGGGAATACAAGCAAAAGTACAAGGAAATATTGTACTCAAACTTATCATTTCAGTTCAAATGTGCATATTCAGTATGCTTTTAATATCGAAAACCGTATTAACCAACAGTTTGACTTGCAGAGTTAGCTTTCAGACTAATTGTAGATTTCTTTATAAAATGCAATAATCATTGTTAAATGTTATAATTTATGAAGGATTCATACTAATCATAAATTAGGATTAATACTAATAAGATACGCCCTCGGATAGTAACAGAACTACAAAAGTACAACTAGTGTACGCCTTTGGATGGCACAGAACTTCGAAATTACAGCTAGTGTACGTCTTTGAGTGCCACCAGAGTTTTGGAAATAATTCGAAAGTACGCCTTTGGATATCGACAGAGTTTCGAGAATATACACCTTTGGATGTCGACAGAGCTTCGGAAATACGTCTAAAGTACGCCTTTGGATGTCACCAAAACATCGAATATATACAGCTAATGTACGTCTCTGAGTGTCTCCAAAGATTCGAAATTACGGATAAGTAAAGTAGATATTCAACATTCGAGTGTAGGATAACCAGGATATCAGAATACCTAACTAATACTACAAGTATGATAGATACTAATACATTACATTCCGAACCAAGAACTAACCACGACTTTTAGGAAAATAAGGGTTTTTCCTGGGATAACAAACTGTTCATGATCAAACTGTAGAATAAACGAATAACTAAACTTACATATAAGAAAATATGAGATTTTCTTGGATAACGAATTTTTCAGAAAAACCAAAGGAAACTTGTTCTTTTATGAAAATAAACCGCTTATGAACTCACCAGCTTTATGCTGATTTTCAAACTGCTTGTATTCTTAGGTCCACATTAGACAAGTACACAACGATATTTTGGGAGAAGACGGAGCGTATAGAAGACTCATCTTAGCTTTTGTTCATATGATATATATGTATAACACTTGTAACACCTTGTTTTCAGACAATGTAAATATTTCTATGTAATGTAATGGTTGTGTTTACTACGCTTACTATGTACATTGGTTGTGATACTGCTTTGGCGTCGGCTGCGACTGCACCGTGGCCTTACTCTGCTCTCGCAACTGTAACTCAATCTCCAACTCCTGCCGCCTAGCAGCCTCTTGTAAATCCAGTAACATATCACATCGATGGGTAGCAACAAACTGTCTAATGTCAGTCTTGATAATGCTTAGATATTGGGTCATCTGAGGCAGCTCGGAAGCAAACTCCAGGAAAAACATCGCCCTCTTAGTGAACATACAGGTGATCTCTGTCACCGATTATGTATCCTGATTCAACTCCAAGAACTCCTGAGCTAGCCGCTCACGCTCGACCCGTGGAATGTAGCGGGAGCGAAACATCTCCCTAAACTAATACCAAGAAATTACAGCTCTCCGCTCATCCGAATAGGACCCTGTCATCAACCTCCTCCAGTCCTTTGTCCCGGACACAACATGTTCAGGGCACACCTGACCTTCTGGCCAGTCAGGCAGGAACATGTGAAAAAGCACCCCCTCAATGTTCGATATCCACCTCATGGCTATGATAGGGTCCCGAATCTCATCGAATGTCAGGGCCTTCGTGTTGCCAAGTCCTGGTACTAGAAGCCCCGACCGGCTCCTCCCCCTACCACTGATACAACCGTTGTAGTTGTTGCAGCAGCCGTCTCAGCAAGGGCTGCATATTTGTCATCAAAATACTCCATCATAGCAGTCTTGATAGACCCAAACAACTCCGGAATCTGACTCCGCACAATATCGACCACCTCCTCACGGGTGATCTCCCTGACTCGATCTTCTGTCAATGTTGGTCCATCCTGATTGATGACTTCGAGTGTTGTCGGGGAACCCTGATCGTCCTAGCCTAATCCTGATCCAAATCCCGTCACAAAACCCCTCGTAACCACCATACGAAAATATAACAAGAAGATATCATACAATTCGCACAAAGACGAGGAACTTAACCCCAAGCACGCCCTAGGGGTTGTGACTTCCTTGCTACGTGTACAGGTCTTGTGCTTTCAGTAGTACAAGCCCATACTACCTTCCATACCTACCCATATTTGTCTCAAGTATCATCACAACACCCTAACAATATACATAAACATAGCGAGCGCTCAATCCTCACTCCTAGAGGAATGCTAAATGTCTCCTGACTGGTCTCTTGGCCTCTCACGACTCACCCTACCACCAACTCTCACACAACCCTCCATTGGTTCCAGTTAACTATTGCATGAATACAATCACATGTCGCATGGCTTAAACAATCTTAGACTAAAAGATTTAATCCCATAACGGTTGGACTCAGACAAGAGTTGTGCAGTAGGACCAAATCCCTTACCCTAAGACCATTTAACCCATGTAGCATGTGACTTGGAGTATTCACCCAATAGTTAGTTCACACACAAAAGAGTCATAAAACAATCAATGAGGTACTCTACATAAGATAAGGAATCAAAGATTAGGCAATTCTATCATATGGTTCCTGAGGATCCAATCTTATCACTAGCTTGTTGTTCTAACATATCACAATATCAAATAACTATATGGTATTTTGGGGTCTACTTACTGGCTCCGGTTGATCGTACACTTGCATCCTCCATTATTATTTTGAAAACCATATTGAAATTCTTTTCCTTGATTTGGGACTAGATTCACACGAGTGTTCCTCCAATTCACTCAAAGCAAGGCTTTGATAGAAATTTGTAACATCAATAAAATTCATGCCAAATTTAAACTTTAAAAAAAATATTTCAAATACTAAAAGTTATTAAAAAAGGTTTCCAAAATAGTTTATATCAGAGTATCCCAAAAATCCAAATAAAAATATATGGAAGGGTACGGTCACGCCTTCGCCTTCCCGCGATAATCAAAAATACTTGAAACAAAATCAATAATTGTAAGCCCGAATCTTAGTGATTTCCCCCAAAATACCAACGCCATACAATCATAATCATATCATATAATAAACAGAACAACAATGCATCCCGAGTCTACAGTGCGACTGGTCCGCTCACATCGGGCTTTCAGTCCACCTGGTCCACTCTCTTTGTGTCTACAGCATGACTGGACCACCCGCACCAAGCCTTCAGTCTATCTGGCCCACTCTCCGAGCCTCAAAATGTATGGACCGCCCTCTCGGGGCCTTCAGCCTATCCTGACCGCTCGTCGGGCCTTTGGCCTGACTATGTGCCCTACTGGGCCTACAGTTTATCCGATCTGCCCTGGGTATGTTGGCCTACAACATGAAGCAGGACCCGCCTCAACCCAACCCTGATACCAATCAACCAATCGTGTGCACATAAATATCATACGCTAGCATGTATATAACAGATAATCATACCGATCTAACAGATCACTAACATAACAACCATCCTATAACCAGTATACCGACCTATCCGGTCACTAACATAAAATCATCCTATATACCACGATACCGACCTAAATCAGGGTACTAACATAACACCATCCTAACTACCAGGATGCAGATCTAGCAGATCAATAAACATATCAAGCGAATACCTGGATACAAATCAGATAAAGGGTCGGCCTTGGTGCCTTAGACCCTGTTGATATAGTGAGGATAACTCACCTCGCAATGTCGATCTGAACTGAAGAATCGAACTCCCGAATCACTATCTCACCGGAAATTCTAAACTATCACATAATAAATACCAAGTCATTACACAACATAACAATCTTGACTAAGGGGGTCTACGTAGTCCATCATATCCATTCTCTTTATTGGGCCAAGGCCCAATGCCAAATCCATAACCTTGAAAGTCCTTATGTAAAGCCCATTATTGGCCCAATTTACCAAATTGGGCCTATGTCCAAGGTCCATCATCAAAATTTGGCCCAAGTCCGGTTAGTCAAAGAGTCCAGCAAGGCCTAAGCCCAACTAGTCCAAAATCAGCCCAATACCCAAAGCCCAGATGACAAAAACCCATTAAAGGAAGTACGTGATGGGTTTCATACAAAAGAACATCCTATGTGCACATGCAAACCCTAAAGCTTGGATCTAGGTTTCTCTATTGTACATGCCATGCAATTCATCCAAGACTCAAGAACCCTAATCTAGCATATGCATTTCGAAATTATCACATACGAGCATATCTAGATGATTACCTCTTGTGGAATAGCTTGAATCTTCTTATCTTTGGAGCTTAGAGTCACAAGTGTCACTCCTCTAATGGAATATAAACACCACAAGCAAGAGAATGACTTATGAGAAGGAGGAGGAACACCAAAAACGACCTAGGGTTCTTCCAAGAGAGTTCACCACGTGTTTAGGGCACTAGGGGTCTTTATATAGTGAGGCCATTAGGGTTATCAAAGAAGGAAACCCTAATTTGACTGCTTAGGCTCCAAGCAACCCATGGACTCCCTTTAGAACCCCCCCCCCCCCTGGACAAATTCCTTATGGGCTTCCTATAGAATTCGTCTAACCTATGTTCCAAGGTGATCCATAGCCCAATTACAATTATCTTATAATTACAATTCCAGTCCCCTAAGTTTAATTAATGTTTTTTAGTCACAAAACTAACTATCAATTAATTCTTGACTAATATTAATTAAACAATATGATTTCTCCTTTAATATATTATTCGTATAGTATATTAATAAATCATAATTAATCCTCTTTCTCCATAAATCGTCCTATCAAGTTGCTTTGGTGAAGGCAACCCAAAATGACCATGCACAACCGGGTCAAGTACATACCAAATATAGTTACGGGCTTAGACACTAATCCAACAGTCTCCCACTTGTGTAAGTCTAGTAACTATAATGTAAGTACAATCCGATTAGCAATCGTAGCTCTCAAAGACGCTATCGAACTCTGATCTTATCAGCAACCTGTCCTTTAGATAAGGGATCATATATTCCTCCATTCTAGATATCTTATAGACATGAGACATGGATTATAATCATTCTCTCAGTCTAAGTTTTGTTTCCCGATTTCCGATGTATGACGAATGACAACAGACTACAATTGAACACATCAACTTAGTCCCAGTTTGGCCAAGCGCTTAGGGTGTCATCACTAAATCATCAAGGGGCCCATAGATATCGCTTTTATCCCACTTTGGGTAAAAGGAACGGATAAACTCCGACTCAATTCTTGCGTGCACTCACTTATCGAATCACACACAACAATATGTTTTATAACACCAAGTTACCGGTGCGTTTACATATTATCAATGTGTAACCGACTTGAAAGATACAACTCACACATCTCGGTATCAAGAATATTGGATATTATCGTCTCACCAATCACTCGTGATAAAATCCATGAAGCGATCCACGTGAGCGTGGGTTTAATCCAATACTCTAATCTTATAGCAGCACTCATGAACTCTGTAGCAAACTTGTGCTATGACCTAATGCTTTAGTCAATCTACAGACGGATTCATGACAGTCTTCTTTCATACCTACTTCCAAAGTATGAGCGACCGTGGAGAGTTTGAATAATCTTATTATTCAGGAAGTCAAAACATGCAAAGTGAAACACAAGAATAATACTAATACTATGTGGCCTCAAAACGTTGAGTATAAATAAAACACTTTTATTTAATCACCATATTGATTACTCATTATCTATTGTTTCAGGTAATCAACTTCATGCTTGAATTATAACAACAATTGTCCCATGCTCTTAGCATGCACACTATGTTTTCCTATGGTCTTTTCTTTGTGAAATGGATCAAATGAACACATTTCCAATGATGCTCATTTCATAATTCCTAATCTTAATCAATTAGTGTAAGAATACACATTTTCACCACTACTAGAATATGTTAGATTCTAACATTTTATGCAACGGTCCTTTCGTATTATCACAACACCAAAGTCACCAAGACTTTGCCAATGAAATTACAAAGTGCTTTATTGGAGATTGTTACAAGACAATTCCTTAGTCATGAAGTCTCACATTCAAAGTACATTCCTTTGAACATCCTTCTTGCATAGAAGTTTCTAATCTAGACATAGATTCTTATCGTCCAACTCCTAATAAGGAAACATTTCTATATTTTCCATATGACAACTCATTCTAAATAGAGTCGTATCTATTCGTAATAATGTCAATATGGTCCATCCATGACTATACTTCCAACTGTCCACAAGCGACCAATCCTTGGCGAACCTTAGATTGTCCTTGACAGTTGTTTAATTATTTTAGTCAAATCCGGTTCTATTCCCCTTTTCCCTCTAAATACCCTAGGCATTTGGAAAATTTTACAACGGTTGAATATTACAGCATATGCAATCGATCCTATACCCGAAGCGTGTGGGATACGATTCATATTTAAAAACATGATACTTTACCAGTTTCTTGCTATAATATTACCATAATATTTCTATTTTCCGTGTTCTTAAAATTCGAACTATGAAGAGGGATGTCGTAATCATAATCGATCTTTGAGAATGCAAATAATAAATATATCCTTGACTAAATTCAATTAAAATTTCTCGATCTAAGCTTTTAGATTGGAAACGAAGTATAACATTTGCTCCCTTAATTATAGCAAAAACAAATTTTCAACCCCTGCAACTTTGCAAAGTGAAACTTTTTGTTTTTCTGTAATTAATATTGCCAACTTGCAATACTTAAACAATAATCATGCTCCCACTAACATGATGATTATATCCATTCCAGCATAACATTTATACTCCCACTAGCTTTGACACGTATTCAAAAAACAGTTGGACTTCTAGAAGACTATACTTATTGACTTCCAAAGTTCATATTTCCAATACGATGTGCTTCGATAATACATTTATCTAAGCTTCTGAAACTCACACACCTTTCCTTAGATAGCTCACATGTGTGTCTAAACTAATTCAGAACTTATATTATTAAGTCCCAAATGTTCAGACTAATTGCCAAATCTCACAATTCGAACTAGGAAGAGGGATGCCATAATCATAATCGAATATTAGAATGCAATTTACATAATCACTATCTCCTTAAAATCTCTCTTAGTGAAAGTATTTCCTCACAATCATTTTCATGAAGGAGAGAAACATTAGAACACTTAGATTTTATGGTGCATGTGTTCCTATCCATGTGAATTTTTCATAAGCATAATCATAAGATAATGTTTGTGACGAATTTAAACTCTTATGGACAGAACTTGTTCATTCTTAATTTCTTGCTATCAAGGGTCCCACCATTGCTTCCAAGTTATTTAGCAGCTCACCTATGCCAGTCAATGTACTTTCATTGAACAAGGTGTTTTCCCTTATGCAGTCAATTGAGAACTCGTAGAACTCATATGCATAATCACTCAACTGGATTGGCATATAAATAAAAATTTGTCAACACGAGAGGTTACAAACCTCAAGTCTTGTGCTAGTGTCTAATAGATTTACTTCTTGATTTGTTCTTGAAACTTTTCAAGACCTCTAGACTCCCACTAATCTCTTGACATATTAGATTCTCTTATCAAGAAACATTTCTTGACAAAAACTAGTATCCAAGAGTTAGTGTGTGTCTATATCAAGACAAAACTTACACGCAATTCGGTACTAGTTGGTCTTTGTCTTATTCAAGACATCACCACTTACCAAAATGTGCAAGTTTAAGAACACTCCTACTAAAGATTATGTCACTCAAGTCACAATCTTGGAGTATTACTCTAAGACTTGATTTTGTAATGAAGTACAATACATCTTATTGACTTAACCATTTCAACAATTCTCCATTCCTCTTCTTAGCCAAACCAGTGCACTAAGGTATCCTTAGAGGATGAATTGTAATATGGTTCTTATGATTACCAAGACGATCATAAAATACGATACAAAAGTACTCTCCCTTCTTCTTAGATTGGAGAAACTTTTTATCTTTCTGCCTTCATTTATTCTACTTATTCGTTCTACCATTCATTGAAACTTTTCAATGATTCAAAATTACACTTAATCTTGTAAGTATAACCACATTTACTAGACCTTTAGTAAATCATGAGGAATATTGTTATTATTTTTTATGGTGGACTTGACTAGTGCACAACATTGTGTACTAGTTCCTTTAGTCCTTCACTTGACTCACATACTAATGTGAACAAGGAATTAGTCTTAATTACCTAAGTACCAAGATTTCCATACATCACACAATACAAGTTGTATGATTCCAAGTTTATGTCCAATTGAAACTTAGGCGATGGGAATCTTTCCTTACTTAGAAAATTATGACACTACCATAAATAGCATGACCAAGAATCACATCCATTTCAACATTGCTAATAATAGAAATACCCAAACATCAATTTTTCATACATGTTATTGCAAGGACAAATAAATAAGACAAAATTAGATTTTATTTTATTGCGGAAAAAATTGTACTTACAACGCAACTCAAATGAAAAACTATGCTATTACATTTCTTAGCAATCTATCCTAACTGTAAAAGTAATAGCTCCAAAAATCCAATCATCGAATCATGCGATCGAAATCCATTTCTTCGCGATCAGACTCAGCATACTTCTTCCTTTAAGCTTCCTCTCTTTTCTTCGATTATACAAAACATCAAAAATGTAATCTTATCACATAATGTATCAAGAATAAAAAAAAATAGGAACTTATAAAGTTAGTTAATGGATTTTACCGGAAGCAGAGCCATACGTCTTGACTCTCCCACCTCTTAGATCTCTCAGGTAGACATGGCAGCTTCGTATCTAATACCCCTTCTCTTTGGAATAAAAACAAGTTGACTCCTTTGGACCAGCACACGGAACTATTTCAGACTTTGCCTTTCTCTTATGATCAAACGTTTTGACCATGGCATGCCTTTCGTTTCCATTGCCTATGTCCATAGAGGTTTGGAAGGCAGATCCACCAATCAAATTTGTTTCTCCAGTGCGCCAAATCATTGTTGATTCAGCAGCAACAAGAAAATCGGTGAGATCGATGAGGGTCATGTTATGGTCTATCATATAGTACTCTCTTACGAACTCACTATATGAGTCAGGAAGCGACTGAAGAACCCAGTCAACAACCAGCTTCTCACAGACAACGACTCCCAATATTCTTAACCTATCAATGTGTGACTTCATCCCTAAGCCGCATGCACACACTGACTTTCCTTCTTCATGTTTACTTGCCAAAAGTTCTTGAGTGAGCTTGAAATTTTCAAGCCTTTGAACTTGTGGGTTAGGGAGAACAACAGGAGGAGGTGGAGGAAGTGAAGCATGATCTCGTGTTCCTCGATCGAATCATGGAATATCATCTTCATATGGAAAGCTTGTTCCACGGGATTTGAGAAGACCATAATTGTCATACTTTGAAATCTACAAAACAAGAGAAAATTCAAGTTAGTTGATTGATTGAGTCCTTAATAAAACACCCATATGAGATATTAAGGCTAGGACCCAACACAATACTCTACAGCTTGGGAGAGGGATGCCGTAACCCAAAGTGCAGAACATTTGAAGGTAAGTGAATGACGATTCACTAATCTTCCACCATGAAAAACAAAAAAGGAGATTAAGTTTTAAAATTATTGAAAACTCCTAGATCCATTGAGATTCAATGAACATTTCAATGGCATGTTTAAATCTCGATATGCCCCCCGATTTCTGACTGGGATGCCGAGGATCAGAAAACAGGGTGTAAATAACCATGCAAACTTACATGGTGCCCCCAATGTTACAGTCATCTATTTGATGTGTCGGTTAACCACACACGCTCCACCGAACTATGACAAACATCGATTCACCATTTTCTACCTTTGATTAAAACCCATTTAGTGTGCCGGTTAACCACACACGCTCCACTAACGTCTTAGCAAGGGTACAAATTGTAATTTCATGGCATTGCATCAATTCACGTTTGCCTAAAGTAACTAAGATTGGGATTTTTTCTAAAACATTTAGTTACTTTAACATTCATTACACTTTTAATGAGGAGAGTGTTGGGTTTTGAGCATTCTAACACTCCGAAGTGTACATGCAACCCTAAATACCTTGGATATATGTTTTTTCTATTATACATGCAATTATGAACTTTCCAAGGTATTACCCTATCTAGCATACAGTCTCTTAGATACTTGAGTAATAAAAAAAAGATAGAATACATACCTAGTTGATGTAGCTTGACTCCATGATGCTTGAGAGCCTTGTGCCCCAAGTGTGAGACATCAAATGGGTCACACAACACCAAATGCACATGGAATGACTTGAGAGAAATGGAACACTTCATAAAATCGGCTAGCCTTTTCTATCACACATAGTGGCCGATTTTCTCCAAGAATAAGATCATTATATAGTTAGGGTTACACTATGTAAACCCTAATTGTCATGGCCTTTCATTTCCATGATCCATGGGTACGAATACACCATGGAGCATCTTATGGGTTTTAGCCCAACTAGACAATCCATGGAGCATTAGACCTCTATATAAATTTGGATGATTTACACAATCAACCCATATATTTAATTAGTCTTCTTTTGATCACTGAATTAATCCTAGATTAATTCTTGATCAATACTAATTAAATAATCTTATTAATATATTAGAACTTATAATATATTTACAAACCTTAAGTGTTATTTCTCTCATTATCGTCTATCCAAATGCATGATGCCATGCAATCCAAATGGACCATGTCGGGTCGATTCAAGTCTTACCAATTATAGTTATGGACTTAGACATTAATTCAACAGTCTCCCACTTGGATAAGTCTAAAACTATTATTACGTATGACTTCAGGAACCGATCAGCAACCGTAGCTCTCAAAAGCTTCTGTCGAACTCTGACCTTGTCGATGAACTCTGACCTTTGTCAATGAGTTGTCCATTAGATAAGGGATCATATATTCCTCCGTTCTAGATATCATATGGACTGAGACATGGATTATAATCATTCTCTCTGTCCATTTGTTGTTTCCCGATTTCCGATTTATGACGACTGACTAATTGAACAAATCAAATCAGTCCTGGCCCGGCCGAGCACTTACATTTGTAATCACCAAATCATCAAGGGGCCCACAGATATCGCTTTTATCCCGAAGGTAAAAGGAATGGATAAACTTCAACTCATATGGCTTGTTCTACTACTTGTTGAATCATACTCAAAGGCACGTTTTATGACATCGAGTTACCAATGCGTTTTCGTGCACTCAATGTACAACCAACTCATAGTAACAACTCATATCTCTAGGTTTGAATAATATAAGATATTATCGTCTCATGATCACTCATGATAAAATCCATGAAGTGATTCCAATGAGCGCGGGTTGAATCCAATACTCAGAACTTATGAGCACTCATGAGTGTTGTAGCACCACCTTGTCCAACATCTTAGACCTCTACAAGCCCAACCCATGACAGTCTTGATTCATATCTACTTCCAACATATGACCGACTGTAGATGTTTTGAATAACTTAGTCAATCAGGAAAAACGACCTAGTTATTCTGGAAGTCAAAACATGCAAAATGAAACATAATAATAATCGAATCCAATATGGTCTCAGAACTTATGAATATAAATAAAACACCTTTTATTTATCACCATATGATTACCCATTATTCATTGTATATTGTTTCAGCTATCAACTTTATTCTTGAATTAAAACAATAGTTGTCCCATGCTCCAAGCATGTACACTATGTTTTCTAAACACTAGTCATGCCATACACCAAGTATGCATACTATGTTTGTCTATGATCTTTACTTTGCGAAATACACCAATTAAACATAACTCCAATGATTCTCATTTCACAGTCCCAAATCCTTACTACAAATGCAAGAATTCCAAATTCATGCCATTTACTGAAATCTTTTAGATTCTAAACTTATATGCATTGATCCTCTTGTAATGATTATGCACAAAGTCACAAGGACTTGAAAACAAACATTACAGAGCATTCCCAAGGAGATCAACACCTTGGAAACCTCCTTCTTGCATTAAGTTTCCTAATCTTACACAGATTGAATAATTTCTAACTTTGAAACATTTCCATATTCCATTTTGAATATCACTTCTGAACAAGAGTTACCTCCTTACAGATTATGTCAATATGGTCCTTCCAGAATTAACACTATACTTCCAACTGTCCTTGAGCAACCAATCTTTGGTAAACCTTAGATTGTCCTCGACAATTGCTTAATCACTTTAGTCATATCCAAGTCTAGACCTTTTCCCTCCTTAATGCCCAAGGCATTTGGAAAATTTTAGAAAGGATAAATATTATTGCACATGCAATCGATCCTGTACCCAAAGCAAATGGGACACGATTCATGATGTTTCACATAAAGACATGAAACTAGACCAATCTTTTGCTATAATATTTCTATTTGCTAAGTTCTCATAATTCAGATTATGAAAAGGGATGCTGTAATCATAATCGAATTTTAGAGCGCAAATAATAGACCCATATATAGAATTTCCTTAAGTTGAGCCATTCCAACATGAAATTCATATATATATCCATGACTAAATGCGATTAAAATCTCAATCTAAGCTTTTAGAATTGAAATTAAGTATAATTTCCTCTCCCTTAATTATAGCAAAACAACTTTTTCAACCCCTACAGCCTCACGAATTAAAACTTTTGTTTTCTATAATTAACATTGCTAACTTGGAATACTTATCATAATTATCATGTTCCCACTGACATGATGATTAGCATAACACTTATGCTCCCACTAGCTTTGACATGTACTCAGAAATAGTTGGACTTCTAGAAATCAATACTTTATTGACTTTTTTACCAAATTTTAGATTTCTAATACTATATTGCTTTGATAAAACTTTATCAATATCATACACCTTATATTAGATAGCTCACAGGTGTGTCTAAACAATTTTAAGAACTATGAAGAGGGATGTCGTAATCATAGTCTCGATTTTTTAGACCTTTGCCACTTCTCACAAGTCCATGTTAGTGTGTCGGTTAACCACACATGCTCCACTAACGACTTTGAGAATGCAAATATCACAATTGCTATCTAGCTAAAATCAACTTAGTAAAAGTATTTCCTCACCATCATTTTCATGAATCAGAGAGAAACCTTATGACACTTAGATTTAATGGTGTATGTGTTCTTATCCATGTGAATTTGTCAAACCATAATCACAAGACTAGGTTAGTGACAAATCCTAACTCATATGGATTGAGCTTGTGCAATCTTAAATTCTTGCCACCTCGCAGCCCAAGGGCCTGCCATTGCTTCCAAGTTGTTGTGCAACCAATTGATAACTCTAAGAACTCATATACAAAGCCAACTTTAATTGGAATGGGTACAGAATGTGTCAACACGATAGGTTATACACCTCAAGTCGTGTGCTAGTGAAGAACTCCAGCTTTTATTCTTGATTAGTTCTTGAGAAACTTTTATCTTTCTGCATAAGTTGATTCATATAATATATTAATAAATCATAATTAATCCTATTTCTCCATAAATCATCCTATCAAGTTGCTTTGGTGAAGACAACCCAAAAGGACCATGCATAATCAGGTCAAGTACATAGCAAATATAGTTATGGGCTTCGACACTAATCCAACAGTACGCGGGGCGTACTCCTCTATTACGTTGGCCGTACTCTCTTGATGCTGACCACCATCGGGGTGGTTGACCCAGTACGCTGGGCATACTAGATTTACGCGGGATGTAACCTCGCAGAGCTTAAAACTTCCATAAGTGCTTAATGGATTAATCACTTAAGCTTAAACTTTAGATCTACTACTCAAATGTGCTCTAGGACCATAAAGTCTCAAACTTTAAGACTTTGATTGACTGGAAAAGGCTCAATACTTGGTCTTAATCCATTAAGACCTCCTACAAAGAACTAGGGACCTAACTAGCTCAAGGGACCTCATTTTTATGCCTTAGGACCCATTCTAGGGTCTGAGAGGACACCTCAAATCGTCCAAAACAAGCCATGAATTATAATGGGACTTTGTTGGATAAAACGTGAAAATAAACTACCAAGGATAGATCTAGAAGAAATAGGCATAAAGGTAACCACGTTTTACCTTCTGGAGCTCCCAAAACAGATAATGAACCAAGATCTACAAGCCAATCTTCCCTCCTTGGCTCCTTGATGCACAATCTTCCTCTTAAAGGCAACAAAAACACACTTATAAGCTCAAGAAAGATCACTAGGAGACTAGGATTCTCTCAAGACGGCTAAGGGAGGTGTGGAGGCTGAAAGAGATGATAGGGAATGGTCCATAAGGCGCTTAAATACTCCACAAATCCTAAACGTTAGTGTTCCATCCATGTATATGTACGCCCAGCGTACACATGCATACGCCCAATGTACTAGGGCACGCCCTAGTATGCTTAGCGTACCACAAGTACGCCCAACGTACTACTTAAACTTCCAAGCTTACCATTTTGTCACTAGGGCATCCTTTTGCCACCTCCTTCTAAACCAAGGGCAAAAATTCCCTTATTAAAACCCGAGGGTTGAATTTGAAGCTACGGGAAAAATCGGATGTTACATCATGACTCGAAGTCATTTATCAGATTCGAGATCTGACATAGCATCTTTGTATTTGATGGATTTTCCAGAAACCATCAATAAAAGCTCATCAATGAGAGATTCCACATTTCTCAAGTCATAGATGATTTCTATGAAGGTTTTGAGCATCCTAACAACCTTAAGGTGCACATACAACCCTAAATGATTTGGATCTATGTTTTCTCTAATTATACATGCAAAATGATTTTCCAAAGCATTTCCCTAACTAGCATACAAACATTGGTACAAGTATAACAAAAATCTAGTTAGAACTCATACCTTTTCTTGTAGATTGATTCCTTGGACCTTTAAGAGCCTAGCACCCCAAATGTGATGCCTTAAATGCTTTACACAACACCACCAACAATGGATGACTTGAGAGAAAATACTTGCACTAAAAAATCAGCTATGGCTCTTCCAAGAACACTAGGGTGCCAATTTTAGGAGCTCATGGGTTTCTTATATAGTGTTGCAAAACTAGGGTTACACTATGTAAACCTTGATTTGCATGACCTTCCATATTCCTCCTGCTACATGGGTTTAAACCTCCATGGATCATCCATGGGTTTTCACGTGGGTTTAGCCCAACATAAGGAATCATGGATCATTGGCCCACACCATAAGAATGAATGATTTACCAAATCAAACCCTTATATAAATTAGTTTTTTTTATCATAAAATTAATTCCAAATTAATTCTTGGTCAATACTAATTAAATAATATGATTTCATATTAATACAATAGAACTTATAATATATTAACAAATCATGTATATCCTCTTCTCAAAATTCCATCCTTACAAATTGTTCCGGTTCCATGCAACCCAAATGGACCATGCTACTCTTGGGTCAAGTACATACCAATTATAGTTATTGGTTTAGACACTAAACCCAACAGTCTCCCACTTGGATAAGTCTAATAACTATAACTGCAAGTACGAATTAAAACATCGACTAGCAATCGTAGCTCTCAAAAGCCTCTGTCGAAATTAGATGCTCCATTTTAGATAAGTGATCATATAATCCTCTGTTCTCAAGATACCAACCGAACAAATACATGGAACAACGTCATACTTATTGTCCAACATTTTGTTTCTCGATCTCCGATTTGTTTGACATAGAACTTAATCGAACACATCAATTTAGTTCTGACCGGGCACGGCACATAAGTCAAAACAAAATCATCGAGGGGCCCAAGATATCGCTTTTAATCCTCTAAGGACTAAAAGGAAAATATAAACATCGATTCATATGCTTGTACTAACTACTCATCAAATTGTACACAACAACACCTTTTATAGCATCAAGTTACTGAAGCGGTATCAGACTATCAATGCACAACCAAATCATAGTCAACAACTCATATCTCTAGGTTTGAAGGCTTATATGATATTATTGTCTCACGATCACTCGAGTTAATTCCATGAAGTGATACAAGTGAGTGTGGGTTTAATCCATTACTCAGACCTTATGAGCACTCATGAATGTTGCAACAAACTTTGCTATGTCTAATACAATTCAGACAAATCTACAAGCCAAATTCATGACAATCTTGATTTAATACCTACTTCCAACGTATGATCGACTGTGGATAGTTTGAATAATATAATTATTCTGGAAGTCAAAACATGCAAAGTGAAATAATAGTAAATGATTGACATAAGACAGTACCATACTAGTAAATAAAAATCACCTTTTATTTAAGCATCAAATGTTAATTACATTTCAACTATTACAAGTTTCGAAAGCTATCTAATCATTAAAACTAATATGGTCCTTCAGCCTGATGCGCCTCGCATGTTGTAGATGCTTAACCCTACTCAGTCCCTTCTTGAGGGGATCTGCTGGGTTCTCATCAGACGATACCCTCTTTTCCATGAGGAGTCCTTCTATTCGATGTCTAATGAAGTGGTATTTTATGCCGATGTGCCTGGATCTCCCATGATCCCTTGGTTCCTTGGCTAAGGCAACTGCACTCTCGCTGTCACAGAAAATCTCCATAGGCTCCTTTATAGCTGGTACAACCCCAAGGTCTCTGATGAAGTTCTTCAGCCATATTGCCTCCTTCTCCCCCTTGCTTGCTGCTATGTACTCTAATTCGCAAGTTGAATCAACTACTGTCTCCTGCTTGGAACTTTTCCAAGTTATCGCTCCTCCATTCAGGTTAAAGATCCATCCTGACTGAAAGTAGAAATTATCTTTGTTGGTCTAAAAGATGGCGTTGCTATACCCCACCACTCTCAAGTCATCACTCCCATCGAGGGTAAGGACCCAGTCCTTAGTCTTCCTCAGGTACTTGAGAATGTTCTTTACCGCAGTCCAGCGAGCCTTACCTAGATTCCCTTGATATCTGTTGAACATGCTCAAAGCAAAGGCCACATCAGGGTTAGTACAAGTCATAGCATACATGATTGAGTCAACAATGGAAGCATATGGTATTCGAATCATCTAAGTTATCTCAGCCTCCGTACTCGGACTCTGAGGTTTACTCAGTTTGGCATTGCTTTGCATTGGTAACTCACCTTTCTTGGAATCCTTCATTGTCACACCACGAAACCGAAGGCGGAAACGTTCCGGGGCGGAGGACGTCATGAAGTATCGCAACCAATGTACATAGTAAGCATAGTAAACACAAAACTTTACATTACATAGATTCATTTACATTGTCTGAAAACAAAGAGTTACATGTGTTATACATATATATCATATGAAAAAAAGTTAAGATGAGTCTTCTATACGCTCCGACTTCTCCAAAAGATTGTGGGGTACCTGTCTAATGCGGACCTGAGAATACAAGCAGTTTAAAAATTAGCATAAAGCTGGTGAGTTCATAAGCGGTTTGTTTTTCTAAAAATGAACGAGTTTCCTTTGGTTTTCTGAAAAAGTTATGAATCCAAGAAAATCCCATATTTTCTTATAAGTAAAGTTTAGTTATCCATTAGTTACACGGTCTAGTTATGAAAAGTTCTGTTATCCCAGGAAAAACCCTTATTTTCCTAAAAGTATGTGTTTCGTTATCGAATCCAAATGTAATGTACAAGTATCTACCATATTTAAAATGTTTGTGTGAAGTTTCCTGAAAGCCTGGTTATCCTTGAAATGTATGTTAGTTTTAACACATATATAAAACTATCGTGAGGAAAGTAAACTAATTCTTAAGGTTATCAGTTTACTAAATTCATTATTACCAACAAGTGAATCTCCGTTATCTAAATTGCAAGTTCCATAACCATACGATAGACTAAAAATGGCAATAAGTACTCCATTATCAATTTATGACTTTCGTCACCCTTGAACCTTTCGGTTCGGCTGTAGCTAGCAGCCAGGTGCGGGGTAGTCAGCCCCGTATAGATCTATACACTCAAGTCACGCTCTCCCTCCAGGAGATTCTGGTTACGGGGGCGGTCCTCCACTCGCGTATCTCTGTGGATTGTTACAGAGTACGTGTCTCCAATTATTAAGATTAACGAATTTACAAGTAAGTATGCGGAAAATCCTGTTTTAAATTCTAATTACAAAGGGGCGGTCCTCCACTCGCGTATCTCTGTGGAGTGTTACTGAGGACAAAACAAATGTACTAATCTAATGCTTTTAACAGTAATAAAGTGGAAAATCATGTGAGAAACATATATTATAACAATATATAGTAAGATTTGAAAACTAATTCTACAAGTCAAACAGTTGGTTAATACGCTTTTGATTGTTAAAAGCATGTGGAATATGAAACATTTCAAATGAAATAATAAGTTTGAGTACAAGATATACTTGTACTTTTGCTTGTATTCCCCCTGAAAACATTGAAAAACGCGGAAAAAGGTGTAGGGGTATGAACTCACCAGACGAGGAATGTATCGGCTAGGATGCTAAACATCAGTTCGAGGCTTGAAAACGCGCGAGGTTCCTATGTAATATGAAATGATACACATGTGTATCCAATTAGGCTTTTTACTACTAATTAGAATGAATAAACATTCTGAGGCGCGAAAACACTTCAATTCAAGTGTTTGGAGTGACCTGGGTGACATCTATGGACATATATGGCTTGGATATGGAGTTTACTCTTCAAGAGTAAACTCCTAAGAGAGTTTACGGCCCTAATGACCCACTCCCCTATGGCCATAAACTCATGGTAGGGTGTTCTAGGGTGCTAAATGGCCTTATAACATTTGCGGGATAATGCTAGGCTTGGTTTTACGACATTGGAAGTGTTTAACCCAACATATGGACCATTATAAGGATTTTATGACAGTAAACTAAGAGTTTACGGCCGTAAGCTCCCCCACACATCTTCCTTTGATGTTTTGGTGGTCCTAGGTCATTCACAAGTGTTTCTAGCTAAATCTACAAGTCATAGGATGAAGTTAAAGCACCATTTGACCCATTTATAGGAGTTTACAGCCCAGAAACCCATTCTTGGGGGGGTTTACGGTCGTAAGCTCCTATAGGAGTGGTTTTTATCATGTTTAAGGCTCCTAATTCGTTTGTGGTGGCTTCTAGATATTAGTTCAAGGCTTAAAAGGTGTGTAAGTGGCATTTTAACACCTTAAAAGGAGTTTACTACCCATGAAAGGGTGTTTACGGACCAAGCATGTTCTTGGGTAGTAAATTCATATTTAATCCGTAAATGATGAGTTTATGGTGTTCCAAGTCCATTCCAATAAGTCCTTAAGCCATATCTAAGCTCTAAAGGTGGTTTGGAAGGGTTTTAAGGCTTAAAAACCCCATTTGCATGTGTTCACGGCCTAAAGCTGTTCCAGGGCCGTATACACATGTTTATGGTCCTATTCCATGATTTGAACACGAAATTGAAGGCTAAAGATGTTATACTATGAGTTAGGATTGTTACCTTGATGATTTGGAGCTTTAATTTGATGATTTTGGACCTAGGGCTTGGATTGGAGGAGAGAGAGTAGAGAGAGTGAAAAAGGATTCAAATGAGGTCCTTGGAACTTTAAATATGGGTTAAGTTTGAGACACTGTGGAATTTTACCCGATACTGACGTTAAACGGGGCTTTTGGTCGCACCCGATTAAGTTGTCGTAACCCGCCGGGGTCGAATCTAAAATTTCTCAAATTAATGATTTGGGCCGTTTACATGAGTTTCAAAAGGTTTTAGACACTCATGAGATCATAATAAACATATTAATTTAGATAACTTAACCCAAAAACGAAATCGGAATAATTCGCTAAAGACGGGTTTTTGGAACGGAACGGGTTACAGCGATGGAACAACTTCGGGTTGTCACATGCAGGCTGAATCTTTTCAACACCTTATACAAGTATGTACTTTGACTAAGTCTAATTAGTCTCTTACTCCTGTCTCTCAATATCCTTATCCCAAGAATATAGGCAACTTCTCCGAGGCCCTTCATAGCAAAACACTTCCCAAGCCAGGACTTAACCTCCTGCAAGGTTGGGATGTTATTTCCTATGAGTAGTATGTCATCCACATACAACACCAGAAATATAACTATGCTCCCACTAGCTTTGACATATACACAAGACTCGTCCACACTTCTTGAAAATCCAAACTCTTTGAATTTCTCATCGAAAGAAAGATTCCATCTGCGAGATGCTTGTTTCAATCCATAAATGGATTTCTCAAGCTTACACACTCTATTAGGGTACTTTGCATCGACAAAGCCCTCTGGTTGACTCATGTAAACATCCTCAGCCAACTTTTCATTAAGGAAAGCAGTTTTGACATCCGTTTTCCATATTTCATAGTCATGAAATGCAGTTATGGCTAGCATAACCCTAATAGACTTAATCTTTGCTATTGGCAAGAACGTCTCATCTTAGTCAACTCTCAAAGTTCGAGTATAGCACTTCGCAACCAGTCATGCCTTATAAGTGTGTACTTTCCCATCCATGTCGGTCTTCTTCTTGAAGATCCATTTGCATTCGACTGTCTTACGACCTGGTACATTGTCAACCAAGTTCCAAACTTGATTATCATACATGGACTAAATCTATTTGTCCATAACCTCTTTCCATTTAGCAGACTCGGGGCCTGCCATGGCTTCCTTGTAGTTGTTAGGTTCATCTAGAGTTACCAGTGTGCTATCACTGATAAATGTATCATCTTTTGCAGTAAAATGGAAACCATAAAACTCAGGTGGAACTCTAACTCTACTGGAACGCCTTAGAGGTACAGACTCGTCAATACGCTCAACATGAGTTTCCTCCTCAGGTTCATCGCTAGCGTTTGGGGTTCCTTCACCGCTTGACTCGTAAAGTTATTCAAGGACAATTTGCCTCCCATTGTCTCCTTGGCCTATACGCTCTTCTCGTGAAAGATTCCTCTCCCCGCAATCAAGACAACATTCTCACTCGGTCTATAAAATAGATAACCAAAGGATTTCTGTGGGTAGCCGATGAAAATACACCGCTCACTTCAAGGTTCGAGCTTGTCATGAGTCTCGTGTCTCACGAAAGCCTCGCAACGCCAAACCCTGATGTGGTCTAATGTGGGAACCTTCCAAGTCCACATCTCGTGAGGTGTTTTGGCAACCTTCTTGGTATGGACTAGATTAAGGATATGGGCGGCAGTCTCTAAGGCATACCCCCAGACTGAGATAGGTAACAAAGCTCGACTCATCATGGAACGAACCATGTCCAACAAGGTTCGATTACGCCTCTCAGCCACACCATTAAGTTGTGGTGTCCTAGGTGGCATCAACTGTGAAACAATTCCAAATTCCTTAAGATAGTAAAGGAACTCGATACTAAGATACTCACCACCCCGATCGGATCGGAGCACCTTTATCTTCCTGCCCAGCTGATTCTCCACTTCTTGTTTAAACTCTTTGAATTTCTCAAAGGATTTTTACTTATGCTTGATTAAGTAGACATAGCCATATCTGTTGTAATCATCAGTAAAAGTCACATAGAAGCGGTTAGCATCCCTTTTGGCGGTTCTGAAGGGCCCACACACATCGATGTGTATGAGATCCAACAAACCTTCACCCCTTACACAAGTAACAGTGAAGGGTGACTTGGTCATCTTTCCAAGTAAGCAAGATTCACAAGTGTAATCTGACCTTAAGTCGAATGACTCCAAAACTCCAGCCTTTTGGAGTTGGCATATGGCTTCTTGCTGAAATGTCCAATACGAAAATGCCACAAGCATGCCTTATCCAATTCATTAGAAGAATCAATGTGCAACACATTCTTTCCTAAGTTGTCTACAACCATCACAGTTTCATATACACCATTACAAGGTAATGCTTTAAAATATAAAACACCAGTATAATAAGCATTACTAGCACCAATTTCATTATCAAATGAAAAACTATAGCCTTGTTTGTACAAACCATGAAAGGAAATAATATTTCTCGCCATTTCAGACGAGTAGCAACAATTATTCAAATCTATTTCTAACCCACTACTAAGCAATAAAGAGTAAACTCCAATCTTGGTGAGAGGTGAAACCTTCCTATTCCCCATGATCAAGTTTATCTTCCCGTGCTCTACATCCTTACTTCTTTTTAGGCCCTGCACATCAGAACAAATGTGAAATCCACAACCTGTGTCAAGAACCCCAAGAGTTAGAATGTGATGAGTTTTTAGATAGAATAGTATAAATACCTGCATGGGTGGGTTTAACCTTCCCATCTTTAACATCATGTAAGTATTTGGGCACCTTTGCTTCCAGTGCCCTTTTTCGTGACAGTAGAAACACTCTGCTTCTTTAGGGATGGAAATGGGAGAAACAGTACCAGCCTTGGTCCCACTTGAAGACGATCCATCAAGAGACTTGTTGGATTAATGTCTAAGTCCATAACTATAATTGGTAAGACTTGACCCGGCCCAGCATGATCCATTTGGATTGCATGGCATCGAGATAATTAGATAGACAAGATGAGGAAAAAGGATGCTAGTGATTTATATTAATATATTATAAGTTCTAATATATTAATATATAATCATATTATTTTATTAGTATTTGATCAAGAATTAATTTATAATTAATTAAGTGATCAAAAGGAACTAATTAGATATGGACTCTTAGATATATATATGTGTGATGGGCTAAGTTCATTTAGGTTGGGCTAAGATTTCATGGATAGTCCATGGAGTGTTTAACCCATGGATCATATGAAATGAAAGGTCATGGATATTAGGGTTTAACCCTAATCTCCACACTGTATAAAGAAGTCCTTGGTTGGTGAAATTGGCACTAGTGTGTGTACACAAAAGGGCAAGGCCGATTTCACTAGAGAAAACCAAAGCATCCTTATTCTCAAGGTTATTCCACGTGTTCATGGTGTTGTGTGAACCATTTGAGGTGTCACACTTGGGGCACTAGGCACACAAGCTTCATGAAGATGACTTTTCTTATAAATAGTCTTTAAGGCTCCATAACTTGTCCTCAAGTTATGGATGTCCAAGAGTCTCTTCATTAAAAGTCTTAAAGCTTTAATTAAAACTCATAAGTTATGAAAATCCAAGAGTTTTGAATAGTTTCAAAACTTGCCCTCAAGTTTTGGAATTTGAAAAGTTTTCTCTAATGAATACTTTAATTCCATGTTAAGCCCTTAGAATTTTAAAAGTTAAAATTCAAACCTTATACTTTATAATATTATAAGTTAATAATATTTATATATATATATATATATATATATATATATATATATATGTGTGTGTGTGTGTGTGTGTGTATAAGAGTAAAGTCGTCTTACCATTAGTAGGCCTCATTTACAAATTCGGTCTATAAGGGGGGTATAAGGTTACTGCCTATAAAATGGCAGTTTAATGGGTGTCCACTCTCACCCATTGCTTCCTTAACTGGTGGAGGGTCGTTAGCTGAACGGGTAGGACAAGGACTATAATTCTCCGTTCATTAAAAGTATAATGATAAATATAAAGTAACAAAACACTTATAAATTCCCAATCTTAGTTACTTAGGAAAATGTGAAACGGTGCTAACCCATGAAATTACACTTTGCACCTTTGTTAAGTCGTTAGTGGAGCGTGTGTGGTTAACCGGCACACTAACATGGGACTGACAATGTGTGGCAAAGGGTGACTTAAGTTTTATCATAGATCGGTGGAGCTTGTGTGGTTAACCGGCACATCGATTAGGTGATAAAATTAAGGGTACCAAGTCAATTTTCATGGTTATTCACACCTTGTTTGTGATCCTCGACACCCCAGTCACAAACTTGAAAGGGCACACTCAAGATTCAAACATGCCATTGAAAGTTTAATGTATCTCAAAAGATCTAGGAGTTTCAAATCCAATTAAAACTTAATTATATTTCGTTTTTCATGGTGGAAATTGGTAAATCGTTATTTACCCACCTTCAACTATTTTATAACTTAGATTACGGCATCCCTCTTCCAGTTATAAATAGGTTGTTGGGTCCTAGCCTTAATATTTCATATTGGGTGTTATATTAAGGACTTTAAATCAACTAAACTTGAATATCCCAAAAGATGTCTAGTTCAGACATCTTTGATCTTCCCAAATCTCTTGGAACTTCACTTCCTCCACCTCCTCCAATTATTCTCCATAACCCATAAGTTCAAGGTCACTCAAGCCCTATTGGCATGGCAAGGTCTAGGTGTGATCACATCTTGGAGATGAAGTGACATATTGACAAGCCGGGAGAGTTGGGTGTCAAAGTCTTGAGAAAGTTGGTGGTTCAATCACTTTCTAAGTCACATAGTGAGTTCCTTTGGGACTCCTATGAAACAGACTATGACAAGACCCTTAATGATCTTATCTATTTGCTTCGTACTGCTGAATCAGCAATGATTTGGAAGATTAGTAAAGTAAATTTGATTAGAAGGTCGACTTCCCAAAACTTTATGGACTTTGACAATGATGACACTGGAAATCCAGAAAAAGCATTCTCTTCCCAATGGAAAGGGATCGGCCATAGTCAACTCGGTTGACCAAATGGTAAAGAGAAAAGCTAAGTCTATGATAGTCCCATGTACCATTACCAAAGGGTCCATTTGTTAAAATTGCCAAAGGAAGGGGCACTGTTTGCGAAGCTGTCAAATTTACCTAATGATGTTAAAGTCAATAAGTTTGACTCTACTTCAGGTAAAGTCCATTGTCTAACTCTGTTAAGCTCCAATTTGGAGATTCTTATTACATAATGTGACTGAGTCACATGGTGATGTTATAAGAATCAATGAAAAGAGAGAAAGCTTAAAGGAAGTATATGCTGTTTCTGATCGCGAAGATGGACTTCGATCACATCAAAATTTTGAATCTATTACTTAGGACTTATGACACATTGCTTAGGAATATATAACAACAAGGTTTTCATATGGATTGTAAGGATAAGTTTTTCCGCAAAGTTTTTAAAATAAAAGGAAATTTTTTATTCTATTTATTTTATGTATCCTTACAATGGCATTTGTGAAAAAAATTGTTGTTTATATGACTCCATTGCTAGTAATATAGGAAAATGGTTTTGATTATTTCATTTGTGGTAGTGTCTAAATTTACCAAATAAAGAAAGTTTCTCATCACCCAAGTTTCAATTCGACCGAAACTTGGAATCATGCAAGTTGTATAGTATGATGAATGAGAACTTTCAAACATTGGAAAATTAAGACTAATTACTTGTTCACATGGATGTTTGAGTCAGGTAAAGGACTAAGGGATCGAGTACACATTCTTGTGCACTGATCAAGCCCACCACAAATGTAACTTGAGTGACACATCTTAAAGAAGTTTATTAACACTAGTGAAATGTAAGAGTAAAAGGTTTTCTACTCTTGTACATTTGAGATTGGTAAGTTGTGATGTTTTGGATAAAAACAAAGACCAACTTAGGCCAATTGTGTGAAGTGTTTGTCTTGATAAAGAATCTGTGACAACCCGACATTTTGAGACAATATAATGTATCACCAGTCAAATATAGGTCAAAATATAACTTTCCTAAAAAAAATCTTATTTGGGTTAAATAAAGTAGTAGAAATCGTATCAAGGTTTTCGTACATATAAAGAACACTAAAATCCGAGTTCTAACGAAGAAGTTATGACCAATCTAAGATTCGCGGCAAAAACCGGCAACACCGATTAAGCGAAAAACACAAAGTTTCAATACAATAATTTTTAGCCTTAGGTATCTAAACGAAAGTCGTAGATTACGTTAAACCGTGATCATGCATAAAAAGAACGCCCAAAACGGACTTCGTATGAAGAAGATACGAATTTTCTAAATTTCGTAACAACAGTAGACAGCTAAAAACTCGAAATAAAGATCGAGCAATTTTTAGCCGACACAACCTAAATGAAAGTTGAAGACCCCAACAATAGGAGTACAACAGTAAAAAGTCTGACGAAAATAGACACCAGATGAAGGGGTTATGGATTTTTAACGAAGTTATCGTGTCCCGGCCTATTAATTAAATATAATTAAAAATAAATTCAAAATTAGCCGACGGAGTCTAAATGAAAGTTGTAGAGTATTTTCTCACCTTCGCGTGGATATAAATAACGTCAAAAACGGAGTCCGTATGCGAAAGTTGTAGATTTTACAAGTTTGTGGCACGCACACCGAAACGATTTACGCCCAACGTACCCTCGTACGCCTAGCGTACTCGGATACTAGGCTCCGGATCATCCACGTCGACCAGACACTTCGCCCGAGGATGCGGTCAGCGGTGATGCAATCGAACGCCCAGCGTACGAGGTACGCCCCGCGTAAGTCTGAAGTACGCCCAACGTACCGAGGACCTCCATCTCCTATAAATAGATTGCGAGGGTGTCGGCTGCCTTTGCTAAAATCCTTCATTTCTCTCACAATTTCACCTCTTTTTTCGTGCCGACAACATCCCGACTTCCCGGTTTCATATCTAAGCCTCGACGAAGGTCCGAAGCCCCGAGATTCCCGAGAATCTCGTCACTTTCCAGTCGAGGTGCCGCCCGGGAAAATCTCGTTTTCTTCAAATCACGCACTTTCTTCGGTGAGTTCATACCCCTATAAACTACAATTTTAAATGTGTTATCAATACTTTTTATATACAATTTTAAGGGGGGGAATACAAGTAAACACACGATTATTATCGTGTGTAACCCAAAGTTTCACTAAATACTCATTTTTATCAAGTAAATCATATGTGATTCATAAACACTACATAGAACCTTACGTACGCGAAACATATCGCGATATCATCTTGTCTCTTGAAATTAAATATGTTGTTTTACATATACGAACCAAACACTTTATTTTTACTTTGAGTATGTGTGTTCATTTATGTCACTACAAAAGTTACACTTTACATAACAAGTGAGCATTTCACCAGGGTTTATTATATAACGAAACAAACTTTTGGAAAAACTATAATAGTTTACGACAAACATTTTTACATGTTAAAAACTCGTTATCAAATTGTCATACATACTTTCTACCTCCTTTCAAATGCTGTTAGAATCGTGTTTCAAACAAAAGTGTTCTTGTACTTAAAATTGTTCTTATCAAACAAACTACTTTCAAATCGTTTTATAAACTGACATCAAGTCATCATCTCTTATTTATCAAACTTTTCAAAGGTTTACAAAACTTCTTTTATATTTTTATTGTCAAATGCACGCGTATATATATATATATATATATATATATATATATATATATATATATCATGTATACATATATATACATAAAAGTTTCCATCTGTTGGTTCAGTACCTTTGGGTAGCAAAGGCATACTTCGGTTATACATGCACAATACTAGTAACTATAATAGGTATAGTTAGGATATACTACTTACCATTCCAAGTACAAGGAATTACACAAGAGTCAGTTTATTAATGAGTCTATACTAATACATTACATACTATATGAAGAGATACGATTATATACAATTACAAGGCATACAAATTTCAAGACATACAATTACAAGAGATACGATTACATAAGATAGTGTACTAGATATTCATGAAATTTTACATACTACAAGTACCATATCAAAGAGATATTTTCATATTCAAGAACAAATGGAGTATTAAAAACACGTTGATTTACGGGGTTATCATATACCTTAGCGATTATATATGTACACTAATCTACTATTTTAGACATGAAAAACATCATGGTAGTTCATTTTTGGGTCTTTTAAACTACTACCCACTTATAAACAAATATTGGAATTCTGAAGCAAACATTCAAAACAGTCAGGGTTTTCAAACGTTTACAATTAATTACAAACATGTTCGTTGATGCGAACTTTCCTTCAAACATTTACAGGTCTTTCTTTACAGCTTTACAAATCAAAGTAACATAAATACTTATGAATTCACCAGCATTATTGCTGATACTCGCTTTCAAAATAACTTGTATTCTCAGGACATGGATAGACAGGTACGACTACCAGGTTCTGTGAAGACGGAGAAATCAAGACTCGTCTTTTATTTTTGAATATTCATTTTTGTAGAATTATACTACGAAAGAACTCAAATGTAATTAAAATTATACTATTAATGCAATGGATGATGTTGTTGCTTGTTTACTACTTTGCATTGTTGTGATACATTACATGACGTCCTCCGCCCCAGAACGTTTCCGCCATTCTCGGTTTTGGGGTGTGACAGATTGGTATCAGAGCATTGTTTATAGTGAATTGAGTATATCAACCCATAAAAGATATACAAACTATAAATACAATAGGGATTAAAATACTCTGATAAAGAGCCTACTTTTAAAATAATAAAATATCTAATTGAGTATACATGCCTACATTTATACTAAAATCAGTGTCACTAGGATAGAACAAAAGTATTACGATTGTTGGGCAGCACAAGTAGACTTAGAGACATATACTCAAAACTTGGATGATATAACCTGATCAACTATATTTTTCGAGTGTTGACTAGCATGTGCCTAAGTGTGGCTGTGAGTTGCAACAAGTCTAAAAACTTACCCACAATACCACAATAAGAACAATAGAACATAAACCTAAAATACTATAGGATTATTTTGTATATTACTATAACCTACTTATGTGCTACATTATTATACCCCAATTATCGCATAGATAACATAGCTGGACCCCATCCCCACGACGACCCGTACTTCCCGAACAAAGGCAATGCTGGATGGTTCAAAGAAGAACCAGAGAATGATCATCCAATCCCTTTTGAATGATCACCATACTGAAGACCCTTCGGATGATGATAACTCCAAACTCGAGGATGAGAACCTACCCCCGGTAGCTCCGAATTCAAACCCTAACCCTCGTCCAGCTCTTCATGGCTCGACGCCACCTTCGGTAGAATGCCTAGAAACATGGAGCGCAGAGCAAGATCAACCTATGTCGTCAAAAGGAGACCAAAGCAGCTACAACTTAAGTGAAGGGAGCTCAGCAGACAAAGTTCTACCAATCCTGATCCGTAGAGTTGGTCGAAACGAAATTCAAGGCAGGACGACTCTCCATAGTATCAAAGAGGTTAAACACCAATGCAAGAATGCACACCATCTACACCAATCATCTTGAAAACACTCGTGAGAGATCTGAGAGAGACCATGAGACCCTGCTGCAAGCATTAGCTAAAACACGAGCCGAAGTCATAGAGATACGAGTACGCCAGAGAGTGTACGAAAGACACCTTCTTGATAATGGAACGTCAATTGGCTGAATTGAGAGTTCACCAGAAGGATGACCGCCGCCAGTAAGAAAGGCTTTATTTCCCTTCCTTGTTTAAAGGAATCGTTTTTCCTGTGTATGTCCTATGTAGCATTTTTCTATGTAACTATCTTGTACTGTAAGTACTGTTAGTTAGGCCTTTATGCGGCCAAAACCTTTCTACTCCTGATATGATGTAAGACCTTCTTCAAGATAAAATTTTCCTAAACTTATTACATCTTAAACATCGATGATACTGACAGTCGGCTAACTTCCGTGTCGCTGTTTGTTCAAAAACCCTCATCATACCTTCGTTGGAGTCTATCTGAAACATGCTTTAGTCAAGTCATTGGACTATAGTAATTTAACTCCGGAGACATTTCCAAGTCTCTTTTAGTGGTAAGATCATGTTATTCACCATCCAACGATACCTCGGCTTGAACGACAAACATCTTAAGACCATTCTACAAACATACTTCCAATCCGTACTAGGACTGCATCATAGGGATGTAGGTCGAACTTTCGAGAACATACACTTACTCTTTACTTAAGCAATCGAAATACATCTAGGTTCAACCATAATATCTCACGAACTCCTTTTCTTTCATGTTACAGAATCATGTCGCCGAAGAAAAGTAATCAACCCATCAGCCAAACACCAACTCTTCGGATTGATGCAGCTACCTTTCAAGCTGCAGTCTCAGCTGCCGTGACAGCTGTTCTGACTCATCTTCACACTAACAACGCAAATGTTAGCGGGATGGTTTTCAACAATTCCAATCCAAGTAACACCAAAGTACACCCATGAGTAACAAACTACCACAACACTCCGAACCTCAAACCAAAGAGCAATAAACGAAAATTCTGGGGTAGAGTTAAAGGCAAATCACCTCGAGGGACAGACAAGAAACCATCGCCGGTGGCAGCCTTCGCAGCCACGACATCTGCAACTCCTACCACCAACACTGCTAGTATCCCAATTATCCCTAACCTGGCCAGACAGTATGCTGGAAACCTACCGAAGTGCAATAAGTGCAACTTCCATCACCTAGGTAGTTGTCGTCTGTTACACTGCAAGACCTACAACAAGAACGGACACACTACCCACTTATGCAAGACTCTAGTCAAACACATTACTTCCACCACCAATGTCGAAATTGCTCGGATATGCTATCTATGTGGTTTAATGGGACACTTCAAGAGGGATTGCCCAACAGAGAAGAATGACAGTGGAACAGGAGGAGTTTGACCTCAGAATGGAAAAAGGCAATGAAGGACCCAACTATAATAAGGACTCACTTCCAATCGTCAGCATTAAGTATGTTGTTAAACATGTTTAAAACTAGTGCAACTCGAGTCTTATCTTTTGAGAGATCCCGTCAGGAAAGGGGACCCTCGTGCTGCTTATACTTGCCTTTTGTAGTATACCTTGTTCGCAACAATAGTCTTGTAGTAAAACCAAAGTACTATAACTTTGTTAAAAGTTGCATTGTTGTGTTTTGTCTGTAACACCCTTATAATCAAATCTAATACCTTTATTTCCATGTAAGTCCGATATCATCATACAACTTGACTCAATTCGATCCTCGCAATACCAGTTTTGTGCGCACTTCTCCTTCTCCGAAAACGTCTTTCTAGCGAAGCCGTCATTCAAGAACACCAAAGTAATCATGCATAGAGTACCTCATGTTTCTCATCCTTTCCAAAGAAACCTCAACAAACCTCCCTGAAGTATCACTCGTACAGTACGTCAAGTTCAATCTAAAGACCCATACGGTTGATCTATCACTGAAGAATGTATACATAAGAGTGGTATATAATAAAGGTTCTACAGATTTAGAATTGATGATTCCACTTTAACTTCTTTTCCTTGTTGGGATGTGGGCTTAAAGAAGAATCATTTATTCGACTACCTTTTCAATCTTAATTATATAGGACTCGTATACCCAAGACTGTGATTGATGAACCAGGTATGAATTCTACTATGAACTTCAGGACAGAGACTGCCCAAGACTACAAGTGATCGTGCTTCCGTAATAATAAACTTAGGAATACCTATCCTTTTCCCTAATTCATGAGTAGTCATACTTTCTTTTAGATCTTCACGACAGCTAATCCACCCCAAGGTTTTGACATCATAATCAGTAGGAGTTGGTTAAGTCTACATCGAGCCGACAACAGATGCTTTGATAAAGTAATTCATCCTAACCTCCCTAAACAACGAAGCGCTAGTTATTTACAGCGACGAACCAAGTACGAACCCTCTCATCATTTCGTGTATGCATGCTCAGAAATGCTTACGAAAGGAATATCATGTATTCCTTGCACACATCGTCGAGATGTGTTGAGAAGTGAAGGACATTCAAACACATCCAAGAAGTACACGATTTTCCCGACACCTTTCCAGAAGGACAACGGAGACTACCAACACAACGCCAAGTCGAATTCAAAATCGACTTAGTTCCAGGGACTACCCCAGTAGCCAAATCACCTTATTGTCTAGCTCCAACCGAGATGCGAGAACTTCCTAGCGAGCTTAACAAACTCCTCAGAAGGGGATTCTTTAGGACAAGTTTCTCACTTGGAAGAGCACCGGACCTGTCTATAAAACAAGAAAGAGCATTCCAAATGTTAAAGTAAGTCTGATACATCGCACCAACATTATCCCTCCCAAATGGGGATAGAATATTTCGTGGTGTAATGTGATACATCCAACCAAGGGTTTGGTTGTAAGCAAGAGGAAAAGTCACTGCCCATACCTCAAGACAGCCTAAGACACAGGAAATTAACTATTCAACACGTGATCTTGAATCATGAGCAACGGTAATTGCTCTAAAGATATGGAGACACTACTTGTAGGGTACAAGGTGTAATACTCTCACAGACCACAGAAACACTCAACACACATTCGACAAGGAAAAGATATCATACCAGTGAAGTCAAACGAAAGAAGCAAAGTCGTATCCCGATAGTGAAAGGTTCGCTGGAATGCCAGCCGAAGACCAAGGTTCACTTAAGAACACGAGTAGCGAATAAAAACTTCTGTCTGTAGTATGATTATTAATACTACTTAAACTCGAATTTCGGGACGAAATTCCCTCTAACAGGGGGGATGAGGTGACAACCCGACATTTTGAGACAATATAATGTATCACCAGTCAAATATAGGTCAAAATATAACTTTCCTAAAAAAAAATCTTATTTGGGTTAAATAAAGTAGTAGAAATTGTATCAAGGTTTTCGTACATATAAAGAACACTAAAATCCGAGTTATAATGAAGAAGTTATGACCAATCTAAGATTCGCGGCAAAAACCAGCAACACCGATTAAGCGAAAAATGCAAAGTTTCAATACAATAACTTTTAGCCTTAGGTATCTAAACGAAAGTCGTAGATCACGTTAAACCGTGATCATGCATAAAAAGAACGCCCGAAACGGACTTCGTATGAAGAAGATACGAATTTTCTAAATTTCGTAACAGCAGTAGACAGCTAAAAACTCGAAATAAAGATCGAGCGATTTTTAGCCGACACAACCTAAATGAAGGTTGAAGACCCCGACAATAGGAGTACAACAGTAAAAAGTTTGACGAAAATAGACACCAGATGAAGGAGTTATGGATTTCTAACGAAGTTATCATGTCCCGGCCTATTAATTAAATATAATTAAAAATAAAGTCAAAATTAGCCGACGGAGTCTAAATGAAAGTTGTAGAGTATTTTCTCACCTTCGCGTGGATATAAATAACGTCAAAAACGGAGCCGGTATGCGAAAGTTACGGATTTTACAAGTTCGTGGCACGCACACCGAAACGATTTACGCCCAGCGTACCCTCGTACGCCCAGCGTACTCGGATACTAGGCTCCGGATCGTCCACGTCGACCAGACACTTCGCCCGAGGATGCAGTCAGCAGTGATGCAAGCGAACGCCCAGCGTAACCTCGGAGTACGCCCAGCGTACGAGGTACGCCCAGCATAAGTCCGAAGTACGCCCAACGTACCGAGGACCTCCAGCTCCTATAAATAGATTGCGAGGGTGCCGGCTGCCTTTGCTAAAATCCTTCATTTCTCTCACAATTTCACCTCGTTTTTCATGCCGACAACATCCCGACTTCCTGGTTTCGTATCTAAGCCCCGACAAAGGTCCGAAGCCCCGAGATTCCCGAGAATCTCGTCACTTTCCGGTCGAGGTGCCGCCCGGGAAAATCTCGTTTTCTTCAAATCACGCACTTTCTTCGGTGAGTTCATACCCCTATAAACTACATTTTTAAATGTGTTATCAATACTTTTTATATACACTTTTAGGGGGGGGGGGGGGGGAATACAAGTAAACACACGATTATTATCGTGTGTAGCCCAAAGTTTCACTAAATACTCATTTTTATCAAGTAAATCATATGTGATTCATAAACACTACATGGAACCTTACGTACGCGAAACATATCGCGATATCATCTTGTCTCTTGAAATTAAATATGTTGTTTTACATATACGAACCAAACACTTTATTTATACTTTGAGTATGTGTGTTCATTGATGTCACTACAAAAGTTACACTTTACATAACAAGTGAGCATTTCACCAGGGTTTATTATATAACGAAACAAACTTTTGGAAAAACTATAATAGTTTACGACAAACATTTTTACATGTTAAAAACTCGTTATCAAATTGTCTTACATACTTTATTCCTCCTTTCAAACGCTGTTAGAATCGTGTTTCAAACAAAAGTCTTCTTGTACTTAAAATTGTTCTTATCAAACAAACTACTTTCAAATCGTTTTATAAACTGACATCAAGTCATCATCTCTTATTTATTAAACTTTTCAAAGGTTTTACAAAACTTCTTTTATATTTTTATTGTCAAATGCACGCGTATATATATATATATATATATATATATATATATATATATATATATATATATATATATATATATATCATGTATACATATATATACATAAAAGTTTCCATCTGTTGGTTCAGTACCTTTGGGTAGCAAAGGCATACTTCGGTTATACATGCACAATACTAGTAACTATAATAGATATAGTTAGGATATACTACTTACCATTCCAAGTACAAGGAATTACACAAGAGTCAGTTTATTAATGAGTCTATACTAATACATTACATACTATATGAAGAGATACGATTACATACAATTACAAGGCATACAAATTTCAAGACATACAATTACAAGAGATACGATTACATAAGATAGTGTACTAGATATTCATGAAATTTTACATACTACTAGTACCATATCAAAGAGATATTTTCATATTCAAGAACAAATAGAGTATTAAAAACACGTTGATTTACGGGGTTATCATATACCTTAGCGATTATATATGTACACTAATCTACTATTTTAGACATGAAAAACATCATGGTAGTTCATTTTTGGGTCTTTTAAACTACTACCCACTTATAAACAAATATTGGAATTCTAAAGCAAACATTCAAAACAGTCAGGTCTTGGTAGAAGGCTACATTTTATACTAGTAGAAAATATGGGATTTTCTACGGTTTTCAAACGTTTACAATTACTTACAAACATGTTCGTTGATGCGAACTTTCCTTCAAACATTTACAGGTCTTTCTTTACAGCTTTACAAATCAAAGTCACATAAATACTTATGAATTCACCAGCATTATTGTTGATACTCGCTTTCAAAATAACTTGTATTCCCAGGACATGGATAGACAGGTACGACTACCAGGTTCTGTGAAGACGAAGAAATCAAGACTCGTCTTTTATTTTTGAATATTCATTTTTGTAGAATTATACTATGAAAGAACTCAAATGTAATTAAAATTATACTATTAATGCAATGGATGATGTTGTTGCTTGTTTACTACTTTGCATTGTTGTGATACATTACATGACGTCCTCCGCCCCAGAACGTTTCCGCCGTTCTCGGTTGTGGGGTGTGACAGAATCCGCACTATATCTTGAATATTTGGCAAGAGAATCTTATGTGTCAAGAGGACTATGGGAGTCTTAAAGATCTTGAAAGTCTCAAGAACTAATCAAGAATAAAACCTGAAGTTTATCACTAGTACACGACTTGAGTTTTATCACCTATCGTGTTGACATATTCCTATTTCTATTCCCATTCTAGTTATGTTCGCTATACATTTGAGTTCTACATGTTCGCAATTGTTTTCATAGCTACTTGGAAGCAATGGCAGGCCTTTGAGCTGCCAGGTGGCAAGGAGCTAAGATTGCACAAGTTCAATCCATATGAGTTAGGATTTGTCACTAACCTAGTCTTGTGATTATGGTTTGACAAATTCACATGGATAAGAACACATACACCATAAAATCTAAGTGACATAAGGTTTCTCTCCGATTCATGAAATTGATGGTGAGGAAATTCTTTCACTAAGTAGATTTTAAGTAGATATCAATTATGATATTTGCAGTTCTCAAATTCGTTAGTGGAGCGTGCGTGGTTAACCGGCACACTAACATGGACTTATGAGAAATAGAAAAGGTCTAAACAATTGAGACTATTATTACGACATCCCTTTTCATAGTTCTAAAATTGTTTAGACACACTTGTGAGCTATCTAAGATAAGGTGTATAATTTTGATAAAGCCTTATCAAAGCAATCTAGTATCAGAAATCTGAACTTTGGTAAGAATGTCAATAAAGTATTAACTTCTAGAGGTCCAGCTGTTTTCTGGTTACATGTCAAAGCTAGTGGGAGCATAATTGTTATGCTAATAATCATCATGTTAGTGGGAGCATGATAATTATGATTAGTATTGCAAGTTAGCAATGTTAATTATAGAAAAAAAAAGTTTCAATTTGTGAGGTTACAGGGGTTGAAAAAGTTATTTTGCTATAATTTAGGGAGAGGAAATTATACTTCATTTCAATTCTAAAAAGCTTAGATTGAGTTTATAATCATTCTAAAGAGCTTATATTGAGATTTTAATCACCTTTAGTCAAGAATATATATATATATGAATTTCATGTTGGATTGGTTCAACTTAAGAAAATTATATATATTGTGTTCTCAAAATTCGATTATGATTACGGCATTCCTTTTCATAGTCAAATTTTGAGAATTTGGCAAACAAAAAATTATTATGGCAAAAGACTGGTCTAGAACCATGTCTTTATGTGAAACATCATGAATCGTGTCCCATTTACTTTGGGTACAAGATCGATTACATGTGCTATAATATTTATTCTTTCTGAATTTTCCAAATGCCTTGGGGCATTAAGGAGGAAAATGTCTAGAATTGGATATGACTAAAGTGATTAAGAAATTTTCGAGGACAATCTATGGTTTACCATGGATTGGTTGCTCAAGGACAGTTGGAAGTATAATGTTAATATTGGAAGGACCATATTGACATAGTCTGAAAAGAGGCAACTCTTGTTCAAATGTGGTAGTCAAAATGAGAATATAGAGTTGTCTTCACAGGTGGAAGCAATCTGTGTAAGGTTAAAGAAACTTAATGCAAGAAGCATGTTTAAAGCAATGCGCTTTGAATTTGAGACATCATTTCCATGGAATTACTCTCCATTGCAATACTCTGTAATGATTGTTGTCAATTCTTTGTGGCTTTGTGCATAATCAATACAAGAGGAACAGTGCATATAAGTTTAAAATCTAAACAGATTTCGATAAATGATAGGAATTTGGAATTCTTACATTTAACAGAAGGATTTGGAAGTGTGAAAAGAGAATCATTGAAATTATGTTCCATTGATCTAGCTCACAAAGATAAGGATCATAGACAAACATAGAGTGCATACTTGGTGTATGGCAAAGCTATTGTTTAGAAAAACATAGTGTACATGCTTGGAGCATGGGACAACTAGTGTTTTTAATTCAGGTATAAAGTTGATAAAACCGAAACAATGAATAATGAGTAATCAGTATGGTGATAAATAAAAGTGGTCTATTTATATTCATAGGGTTTGATACCTTATTTGATTGATTTATTCTTGTGTTTCACTTTGCATGTTTTGACTTCCATAATAACTAGGTTATTCTTCCGAAATGAATAAGTTAATCAAACCATCCACAGTCGGTCATATGTTGGAAGTAGATATGAATCATGACTGTCGTGAGTTGGCTTGTAGAGGTCCAAGTTGGTGGACAAAGTTGTGCTACAACACTCATGAGTGCTCATAAAATCTGAGTATTGGATTCAACCTGCACTCATTTGAAAAAAGGCCTTTAATGACGCGCAAACAATGACACGCGGTGATTTACGATACGCAAAAGTGTGTGCCCTAAAAATAATGTTATCTCTTCTAAAATTTGAAGGATAGTGGACACGCTTTTATGCGTGCCCTAAAATTAATGTCGAACAAAAAAAAATAAAAACACGGAGGGCACTTATTTAAAAATGGGTGACGTCTAGAAATGTCGCTTTATATTTTTTTTAATGAAAGGCGCGTTCTTTTCTTTTGCAGCTGGGGGGAAACGAAAATCCCAAAAGTTTGAAAGGCCGCCATTGTTACCCTCTGCCTTATTACCATCGTTCTTCTCTCTCTCTCTCTTTCTCTCTCTATCTCTCACACTCTTGTTACCCTCTCCCTTATTTCCATCGTTCTTCTCTCTCTCTTTCTCTTTCTCTCTCTATCTCTCTCACTCTAATACCCAAAAAACCCTAATAAAATCGCAATATAATCTCGTCTTTTGAATAGATCAAACCCATAGGGGTTCTCGACGGAAGAGATAGATACAGCTTCATACGAGCCCTAATTTCTCATCTGAATTCGTAGGGATTTTTCAAGAATCATTCTACCTAGGGCTTTTTCAAGAAAATTCAAAATGCTCTTCGATTCTCGATCGGTTCTCCCAGGCCTCTGCAACAATCGACGATCTCACTTCAGGCTTACTTCTTCTCCGGTGAGCATAGGATCACCTCCCCGCGACCATCCTCCTCGTCATAAAATCATCCAGCTAGGGATTTTTCTTCTCGATCCCGTCCTCCAAAATAAGGAAGAAACTAGTTTGATTTCTCCCCTAAAACCTGGACGACCATGCTCCTCGCTTCCATTACTGTCCCAAGATGTCTTCATTGTTCCTCTCTCGGTCTCTTCCATCAGGTAAGTTGTTGGACCATCTCATCTACTCATTTTTTACTATCTTTATTCTCGCTCTCTTTTTTCTTGATTTTTCTTCTCCTTTCTCTGTTCTCCCTTTTATGTTGAATGTTGTTGGCAGTTAGAATCCAGGGGAACAATAGAGGAGAGTCAAATGGTAGCGGTACACCACCACATTTAGGTGTAGGTGTAGGTGTAGGTTAGGGATGGTTACCAACACCAAAAACCCTCATCCTATCCCAAAGCCCTCATGAAATCGACTCAATGTACATCACCATGCTCAGAACCACTGAATTCTTGGGTAAAACCACATCATCAAGGTATGTGTTTTACATCTAATTTCACCTGTGATATTTCAATTTTTTTTAGTTATAAATGATCAAATTTAAAGATTTCTCTGTTCGGATCTTCTAATTTCTCATTTCTACTGGTAATCTCTTATCCCTTCTTTCATTTTGTGTTGTTCAGATCTTCTAATTTCTCACATTCTAGCCCTATTTAATATCGTTAGTGTTATCCAATTTCAGCTTCAGTTGGTCTGATCTATTTGTTTTGTGTTTAATTAATGGATGTGGTTTACTTAGTTAATTGAATTTTAGTTAAATCGCAATGGAAGGATTAGGTCTCACAGTTGTAGATTGAGATAAGAATTTTTAAGAAAAAAAAAATCAAAACAAAGCCTTAAATCGTTAAATTAAGGCTTAAATAAATTTGAGAAAAAGTGGATTTATGTTCGATAAATGTCACATAGAGTTCAAATATGTTCATTAACACAGATCTATTTCATCCGACTGACTATTTGTTTATCGCTACGCAAACCTGATTATCAAATTCATTTACATATATGATTATAAAAAAATTCATATGATTTTTCCTTCAGCTTCATGGAGTAGAAGCTATGTGGGCTGAGCTTATGCAATTACATGCTGGTATTAAGGAGTTGACTTCTACTCGCCAAAAACTTACTAGTCAAGTTCAGGGTATGACTCAAGATCTTGCTGGAGCTACTGTTGACCGGGTCTGGAACGAAATCGCAGCGCCGTGACGCCGAATCCGAACCAGCCCTCACGTGTTTGGCTTCCAAGTGGATTAAGGGTAAAATGGTAACTGTCATTCCTTGAAGAGATGGAATGAAAAAATAAGGGTCTCATATGGTATGGAATGACATTCCTTCGTTAATGGTTTTTTCCTTTCCAGTTTATCAACCAAGCAACATTTTTTACTTCTAACTTTATCAAAATGTTATTTTAAATCATAGCCTTTATTAAAGTGTTGGTTGACTTTTTATTGATATCTCTACTTCTAATTTTATCTTTAGCCTTTAATATAGTACTGGCATGATTTAATATGTGTTTTATACAAAAGCTGGATAATTTGGGAGAAAGGGTTATGTCTTTAGCTTTTGATGTTATATCTCGACTTCTAGAAAATAGCCCCAGTGAGTTTTCATTTAGTGAATCAGCCATTTTATATTTGTTTTCATTCTATTCCTTCTTATAAATGAATTATAATCATCTGGAAACAGGGATGGAGACTTGTTTCACCACTTTTCATCTTTGCTGGAGTCTGCAATTTTTCCAGCAATAGTAATGAATGAAAAGGTTTGATAGTTATTGTTTTATTATTTTTGTTTGTTATTATTATAAGTATTATGATGGTTGTTAATTGAAAATGCATTTGCATCAAAATCCTAACTGCAAGTAAGTAATGTTTACATTGAAATAATTTCTTCTTTAGGAGTAGGATATTATGGAGTGGGAGGAAGATTCAGATGAGTACATAAGAAAAAATCTCCCTTATGAACTGGTATACACTTGTTCAAATTGTTTATTGGTTATACGAATTCAACCAACAGTAACTAATTGTGAGCTGTTCAAATTGTTTATTGGTTATACGAATTCAACCAACAATAACTAATTGTGAGCCTGTGAAGTATTCTGATGGTCAACAACATGTAAATGAAGAAGTGGTTGTTGGTGAGGCATTTGAAGATTCTGTTTTGCAAAAACTTCAAAAGGTTTGACTAATTGACTTTCACTTCAATGTATCTTTAATTCTTGATTTTCCTTTTTGACAGAATAACTTATTCCTTTTTTTGCAGGGTACTGAGAGACAAAAATGAGTTTTTGCAGAATATCTAGAATTAAAATTTCAATATTGCTACTAGAATATGAGTACATTGATTATGTTATGACAGAAAGATTGGTGACAAAATATCTAGAATTTAAATTCCAACATAACACATGAAAGGAGAACAAGAAGGATGTTTCTATAGAAGAATTGTTGTCGATTTCAATAAGTAAGAATATCGTGAATATGGGTAACTACTTTTTTATTTTTATTTTTTAAATTTTGTTACAGATTAATGAATGGGAAATGGATTGTGGATGACAATTTAGAATATAGTGGCCATACAAGGGTAACCATTTTGAAATGTTATAAGTTTTTTTTTAATATTTATATTATTGTTATTATTACTTTTAAATATTTGCTTTAATGTTTGAATTAACTTTTTTCTTTCTTTGTTTTCATTTTTGGTTGAATTGTTTATATTCTGCAGCATATGGGTGATTTTAATTATCCAAGATTAGCTTACTTTGTTGCTGCAACATCTGGTTCAAACAAAGTACAATGCCAAAAGTGCTTGAAGAGCTAGATGTAAGTCACATTTAATGTTCCATAAAGGTTTACTGCTTCTTTTTGCCCAAAAAAGTTTCTCAAATACTTGGTTCTCATTTTTTTCATTATATTCAATCTAGGTTTACAAACAATTGAGACTTAGTCTTGAGTTATTAAAGAAAGAAATGGAGATACAAAGGATTCTGATTAGCTCCAACTTTACTGGTTTATGGTGAAGGGGTATTTTAGTAATTACCCCTTCCTATACAATGTTTTTTTTTGTTTCTATGTATTTTGTGCATCAGGTAAAGTTGATGGAAGAAAGGAATATGAAGCCACTTGATTTAAATCTTGCAGCATTATCAGCAAGATGCAGTAAAGACTTGGAGTTGAATTTGGCTAAGTCATTATTGAGTGAGATGGGCCAATGTACAACTGCTTATCCATATAATCAGCTGTTTAGAGCATTAGTCTTAAAGAATTATGAAAGGCAAGATGCAACTTTACTTAGTTGGAATTTTATGTACATAGTAGATTAGATGCAAATTTATATATTGTAAGAAATAGAATTGTATGACATTAAATTTATGCAATGGATTCTATTTTTTGTATATGATATTTTATTTTCTATTATGAAACATTAAATACAAATTTAATTTGAAAATTAGTAAATCTATAAAGAATATTTTTTTTAAAACATTTATAATTATGATACGCAAAAATGTGTGTCATCTTCATTTATGACATGGCCTTTCTTGACAGAGGCTTTCTTGATATGCATTGCGTGTCATTAACACGCGCGTCGTAAGGTTACGACACGCGAATGCGTATCGTCTTCCTTTATGACAGGGCCTTCCTTGATATGCATTGCGTGTCGTAACCGCGCGTCGTAAATGCGCGTCATAAATGCGCGTCGTAAATGCGCGTCGTCTCTCTTTATGACAGGGCCTTCCTTGACACGCATTTGCGCGTCGTCTGAGCGTTTTACGACGCGCAATGAGCGTCGTAAAAGGCCTTTTTTCTTGTAGTGAATTCACATCAACAATTTTCAAGAAATCATATAAACTAATATAAATCTTGAAACATTGACAATTATCTTCTAATTGGACAAGTATGATCATTACCTTATTGAAAAACAGGTTTCAATTTTCAAAACACAATTTGGGGTAATGATCCTAATCCAATTTCTAGCCAAAAGTCGAAAATCTTCCCCTGGAGCACCAACTCGGCGAGTACACGAACTAGACTCGTCGAGTTGGTCATTTAACAAAGGGACTCGGCGAGTCACCCAGTGGACTTGGCGAGTTCACTGGGAAGAAGGCAGAGATTCGATTTTTTACACTTTGAAAATAAATATAACATCAAGTATAATAGAAAACAAGCCTAGACTCTGATACCACTGAAGGGTTTTGAGCATCCTAACAACTTTAAGGTGCACATACAACCCTAAATGCTTTGAATCTATGTTTTTTCTAATTATACATGCAAAATTATTTCCAAAGCATTTCCCTAACTAGCATACAAACATGGGTAGAATTATAACAAAGATCTAGTTAGAACACATAAATTTTCTTGTAGCTTGATTCTTTGGACCTTTAAGAGCCTAGCACCCCAAATATGAATCCTCAAATGCTTCACACAACACCACCAACAATGGAGGACTTGAGAGAGAATACTTGCACTCAAAGATCGGTTATGTCTCTTCCAAGAACATTAGGGTGCCAATTTTAGGAGCTCGTGGGTTTCTTATATAGTGTGGCAAAACCATGGTTACACCATGTAAACCCTAATGTGCATGACCTTCCATATTCCTCATGCTCCATGGGTTTAAACCTCCATGGATCAGCCATGGGTTGTCACATGGGTTTAGCCTAACATAAGGAATCATGGATCATTGGCCCACACCATAAGAATGAATAATTTACCAAATCAATGGATCATTGGCCCATAAGGAATCATGGATTATTGTCCCATATCTAATTAGTCTCTTTTGATCACAAAAATAATTCCTAATTAATTCTTGATCAATACTAATTAAATAATATGATTTCATATTAATACATTAGAACTTATAATATATTAATAAATCATGTATATCCTCCTCTCAAAAGTCCATCCTTACAAATTGTTCCAGTGCCATGCAACCAAAATGGACCATGCTACTCCTGGGTCAAGTACATACCAATTATAGTTATGGGCTTAGACACTAAATCCAACATTCTACCATTAATGCGAACAATTTGTGTTTGTGAATAACTATTATCCATGTTTAACAATCCTTGTTAAAACTAGTGCCAACTATTACTAGATAAGGTTATGGTTCTTGAGCTGCTTCAAGTTCCATGTACCTCCCACTTGGCTTGTCTTTAGAAGCTTGCTTTCTACTAACTTAGCTTTCACAAGAATAAGAGAACCTATTCTTGGTGGGTTTGCACATAATAATCGAAGCCAAATTTAGAGTATTATACAAATATGTATTTAGTGGATTTTGGGTTTAGAAGCTTTAGTACAACATAAGCTTTAAATCCATAAAACATTTAATAAGATATGGGTGCAGCCTTTCCATATAAAAACTTATAAAGTGTCTAATCCACTTATTAGTTGGTATTTGTATTCAAGATACAATTAAATAGTGATTGCAATATTATCCCAAAAAGATTAAAGGAGGATATTTCTACAGATTAGAAAGTAAATCATACCAAGTAAGATTTAATTCATTATTTATTATCATTAAGGCCTTAGATGGTTCTTACGGGTTTGTACCTCAACTTTTTGAAACCTTCAACAAAGATTTCATAATTATGCTTTACCACGTAAAATATAATTAAAACTACTATAGTTGTTAATAAAGGTGATTTGATATCTTGTGCTTAATCTCAGACATTCATTAGAAAGGAAGTCATACACCAAAGTGTATAGTTCCTTAATTATTTTCTCTACACCTTAGTGAAACTATCATTAGGAATCCTTTACGTATAAATAAGGTTCACATATGTCAAATAAACTACATTATTTTGCTTCAAATATCCCTTTCTTGAAGTCGTAATATATGATTGTCATTTATATAATAAAGATAACAATGTCAAAGATGAGTTTGATTTAAAAAAAGTTTAAGTCAAAATTGCTTGTATACAGAACGTAGTCTTATTTACAAAATGTTGATATTTACTTTGTAATTCTATTAAGAGATCAAGTCTCATAAATAGAAGTTAATCATTTCAGAATATGAATATTATCATTATGAAAAACGATTAAGTAAATTATCAAACATTTGAAAAAAATAACTGAGACATATATTTAGACCTACTAAATTAAAACATACTTTGTGTTAAAAAAAATATTGTTTTACATTACAAGTAATTTATGTTCCAAGCATAAATAATAAACTAAACTCCTAGAGTATAGTTTAAACGTGATTGTGCTCAGCTTGGTTGCTTTTCAATAAATATTTGCAAGCCATTTACAAATACTAGAATAACATTTAAGTACGAAGTACCTAAGTGTTATATGCAAAGTAAGAGTTCTATCTAGTACATACTAGAAGTACTAGTCTCTTCCATACTTTCTTTCCAAATGAGAGGATTAAATCCACTTCCAGTGTCTAGTTTCTTCACAAAAGAAACAAGATCCATCTATGTGGGTTTTAGTATATTGCTTGGGCTAAAAGGTGTTCAATCCATAAAAAATGGGCCTCCTGGATCACACTGTTGGAGTGCAAAGTTCTTCATGTATGACTTTGTAAATGGTTTGACTTTTGTAGACCCACTTGCATGTGGTGCATTAGCCTTATGACTTATGAGTTAGTGAGAGTGATAGAGAGACATGTAAACACCTCTATATAAGGTGGGTTCATACCACTTGTAGAGGTGTGCTTGATAGATGTAAAAGTGAGTGTGTAAGTGTGTGTTATGTATGTAGTCTATATCTAGATCCTTTTTTTGTAACACCATATACAATCAATACATCTCTTGAACACCCAAATCACCATGTTCATTGTGCAAACATTAATTCCGCATGCCAAACCATGTTCTTATGTCACATCAATTGGTATCAGAGCGGGTCTTCAAGATCAAGGTGATTTTTGAAGAACGATTCTCGGTTTGGCAACTTGTGAGTCTTTCTCTATGATCTCTCTTAATCTTGTTGATTCGTGCGTTGCGTTCTTGATTTTTGATCGTTTGACTCGTTGGATCAAAATTTTCTTTGAAAAACCCATTTGTTATGATCCAATAATTTTTTTTGTTAATCAAAGCCCGATCTAATCCAATTTTTTTTCAATTCTCAAATGCAATTTTTCTTTTGAATCAAAATTTGACAAACAAATCAATTAAGGTTATTGTTCAATAATTCATTTTGAGCCCACACATCGTTGGATCCAATTAATTCATTATTTGAGCCCAAAGATTATTGAAACTCGTTTGTCTTTAAATCATTGTTCATCGTTCAGCATCATACGCTTTAGCAGTTGTACATCGCTGATGTTCTTAACTTGTATTCCGTTCAACGAGTTCTTGTATTACGTTTTCTTCTCATTGATCTTAAAAATCGATTAGTTTTGTTTATAATTCTAAACTTGTGAATCGATTTTATGTTATGAGTTCAATCTTAAAATCGATGATGATCAAGTCAAAGTGAAGAATTCTGAAATTGGTCCTTTGATTTGGATGAAATTGATCAAGAACTGTTCAATATGATGAAGAACAGTTGGTTAATCATGTTTGATCAAAAATTACTATGAAAAGTTTTCGATTTGTTGTTTATCATCAAACGAACAAAAAGTCATACTAACGAAAGTCAAAATTGAGATTTTGATTAACTGGAAAATAAATTAGAAGTCAAACGAATTTCGTGTGAGTTTTGGAGTTATTGGTTTAATTGCAAAGGGTTTGGTACTCTGGTAACAAGGAACAAAATGTTAAGAATCAACGATGTTGATGAATTAGGTTTACTAGCAAAAGACGAACCTCTGTTGAAATCAGGTTCGTTGATAGATTGTTTGGGGACGAATCGAACTCGTCAAATGTTTGATGACATGTGTTGTTTTTGAGAATCGGTTTCTTATCTTGCTTCGATTTCGAATGATTGAAGGGTTTGGAATCGAAGATGAAAGTTTGGATTTCGGCTACAAAGTAAATGGTCAATGATTTTGGAAGAAATGTAAGAACGATTTCGTTCGTTTTGGGTTGAACTGAAAAGTGAAGAATGAAAGTTTGAGTCAAGGATCAGATTTTGAAGCAGGTGACAACTAATGTTTGATTTGCGGTCGAATGCTCTTGGTTGCGATTTCGATTTTGAAGTTGTTCGATCGAAGCTTTTGCTGTGATGATTGATAATTTTGATTTGGGATGAACTGAAAATGTTATACGAACGGTGTTTGAATTATACGAAGAGACTGTTGATGAATTAAAATTTTGGTTTGGGTTTGAACGAAGGTTGATTGTGAACAAATAGATGAAAGGGGTTTTTGATTTGTACGAAGGGTTACTATTCACTGGAGAGGCTTCGTATGCTTCGTTCGTATGAATTGAAAAGAAGGAAAAACAAATTTTCGTATATTGCTCTTGACACTTCGTATGTTTGTCACTTTTCACCCGAGGATAGTTCGTATGAATTGGAAAGATTAGTATGATTTGATCAAAAAGCAAAATTTTCGAATTCAGCCCCTGAACCTTCGAATTTTTTTTACACTTCGAAAATTAACCCAATTTTCGAATGTTTGACACTTTTCACCCAAATTCGAAAAAATTTTGGAGCTTCGTATATTTGGGGATGCTTCGTATGATTTGTGCACAATGGGCAGAATTTTCGAAAATAGTCCCTGAGGCTTCGAATTTTTGGCACTTTGCACCCAAATTCGAAAAATGGCGGTTTTTTGCTGAAAATTGAAGAAAGAGCATTTCAGGCCCCTGCAGTTTGTGCAAATTGACGCTTTTTACCCAGATTTCGAAAAGGGGGAGAGTTTTGCATATTTTGTTGTTTTGGGCACACCGCGTCACTGCAGAATTTTGAAATTGACAATTTCTACCCATTTTTTAGAAATTTTGTCAAAGGCGGTCCGTGAACGAAGCTAAAAATTGAAGATTTTTTGGGTTTTCCGGATTGAAGCACAAAGATTATGCCACATGTTAAGGGGGAGTTTTGACACGAAAAATTCTGAATAAAGCACGTTCTTTTTCCTTGGGAGTTTTATAATCAAATTTCGATTATAAAAAGGGGGAGAAATTTATATGCAAATTCAAACTTGAATTTTTCATATTACGCAGATTTGAAGACCAAAGTGATCTTGAAGTTTTGAAGCTTACGAAATGATGCAATTGGAAGTTCGGAAATGATTTATTTTCAAAATGGGTTTGGAATTATTGAAGATTTTTTGGATGTGTTTTTATGCTCAACTTGGGTGATTATTTGGAGTTTGGGATACTCTTAATCATTCGTTGATACTCGGATTGTATGGTCTCACATCCTAGAGCCCAAATTGAAGAATCATAGGAGAATTGAAGATTGAAGTTCGTTTCGATATGTGTTACCTTTGAGGCATGAACCACGTAGTTGCTCGATTTTGGAAGATTTGAAGTGGGTCATCCATTCCTAACTTTGAGGGGGAGAATGTTGGGGTGCAAAGTTCTTCATGTATGACTTTGTAAATGGTTTGAGTTTTGTAGACCCACTTGCATGTGGTGCATTAGCCTTATGACTTATGAGTTAGTGAGAGTGTGAGAGAGAGACATGTAAACACCTCTATATAAGGTGGGTTCATACCACTTGTAGAGGTGTGCTTGAGAGATGTAAAAGTGAGTGTGTAAGTGTGTGTTATTTATGTAGTCTAGATCTAGATCCTTTTTTTGTAACACCATATACAATCAATACATCTCTTGAACACCCAAATCACCATGTTCATTGTGCAAACTTTAATTTCGCATGCCAAACCATGTTCTTATGTCACATCACACACAATGTGATTCTTTTATCCTTGCATTATTCCAATTTTTAAAGTAGCTTTAAATAAAATATCACTGTATTTATTGGAATATTACTTGGCTTGTTATATCATCAGATATATATATATATATATATATATATATATATATATATATATATATATATATATATATATATGTTTAAATTATCCAAGACTTCCTAGAATTCATGAATAACTATTCCTAGCTTGATGTTAGAAGTATCTTAAGCATCACATTGATGCCTTTACTATGTATCATGTTTAGGTTTAATTGCTCAAAGCAAATAGTTTAGGAGTAGGACCTTTAAGTGTATACAATTTCATATCTCTTACGGGATTGTCTTTTAAGACATGAACCCATTCATTGAAGTTATATCTAGTGAATGTTATTGTTTCATTAAGTCATTACAGAAAATGACAATTCATGATAATGAGAATGGATTATATAACTACAAAATTTTATCAAAATTCTTTTAGTATTTTCTATATTTAATCTTCAATAATTAATACCCTTTTAGTTTCCAAAAACATTAATTATCAAGGTCTAGGATCCAAGTTGCAAAACAAATAAATGGTTAGGTATCCTTTATCCCATCCATCTGAATTCAACTCGGTAGATATTGATTATCAATTATATCTTACTATATAATTCCTAGATTTTTGGGATCTCTAATAACAAATTTAATTAGACATGTTTGATCTCATCTATGCCTCAGAACTCTCTTGCTTAGGTATCCTTTATCACAAAAGATTTCCGATCAAATCGTCCAATTTGAAAAACTTGTGTGATCGGCCTATAACTTGGTTATAGAAATCGTGAAGACACCCCGACTATCAAAAGACAACAGTAAACGGTTAGGTATCATTTATCCCACTAGTGCATACAAGAGACATGGGTGTTTTTCAAAAGGATTGCATAGATTTGAAGTTTGTAAAAAGGATCTTTATATGTTTTATAATTCTAGTTTAAAAACATATGATATCATGGTTATTACATGCATATAATAAATCATGGTATCAATTTTCGAAAGAAAATCACTTTTAAAGGTTCTATATAAAAAACTAGTTTTTATATAATTTGACGCAATTCAATTTTAATAACCAGTATTAATTTTGAGTGCATTTGAACCTTTTATATCTTTAATAAAACTTCATTTTATTACTTATATATTTGGAGTTTGTATAAGTTACAAAAATCACCATTTTAAAACTTATAATGGAGTATTTCAAAATTTGCCGTTATTAACGATTTTATAAAACCGGGTTTTATTTTTAAAATAATAACTTGTTACATCTTATGTCCAATTTTGAAAACCCAAACTCCATGTGATTCTTATTTTGTCCAAAATTATTTTAGCATGTAAAGAAACTAATTTTATCAACCACACAAAATAATGCATAGAATAAACAACACAAATATGCATAAAAAGATATGTGTATAAACATAACCAACTAATGACATTTTTGTGAGCCAACACAAAAGATGTCAAGTCCATTCCTAAAGCGACATTTAAGAGACCAATAATCTTCTTGTAATGTTATTGAAGAAGATCCCACTTGATTAAACACTCATTGCTTGCAAAAGATAAAAAAAACTTCTTGAAGGCTAAAATTTAGCAATTGTCGCTAAAAGTCCACCAACCCTTTGTAAACAACATTAACGACACTTTTCAGAAAAATGTCACTGAAAATCTTGCACACCTTTTACACTTGAAAATTTCTCTTTTGTCTTCAAAAAATGGTTCCAACTTCATTTCTTGTTACATTTTGTACAAATAAATTAATTCTAAAAACGGGTCTATTACTTTACAAAAATAACCAAGAAAAGTTCATCTATTTAATTATTACATACCATATGAATAAATAAATTATTACAACCATTTTCTAACAAAAATAACCAACACAACAACATAACAACACATTGGTCATTAGCTAGTTTATGTAGATCATATACATCAACATACACATAAAACAACCTTTGTTTTTCTAAGACAACTTTAAATGAAAAAAGATGCATGAAACTTTTGTCACATAAAATAACAAATATAAAGTTGTCATAGAAAATATGTATGAACTTATTTTATACAAAAACAAGTTATCCATATTCTCCAAAACTAAGATTTCCAAAAATCAAAAAATCTAACCAAACTTGCAAGATGGATCTAATACCAATTGTTGGGTTTTAGTTCAAAAATAGTTTCATAAACAAGAAAAAATAGCAACGGAAGACTTTAATTTTGAAATAACATAAGCATTTTATACCCACCAATGATCTTCTTGCAAGTTATAGAAAGATTAAAACACCAACCAAAGAAGAGGTGAAGAAATAACAACCTTTGTAGTTCGTTGGGTCCTCTTGGGAGGCTTCGAAGTTGATGAAGAATGTGGAACATTTGAGACACAAACAATGACTCAACTTGATGTACATGCTAGTCGAAAACTCTTAAACTCTTAAGCTTTAAGTTCATAACCAATATGAGCTTAAAGAAGGCTTGAAGATGCAACTAACTTCAAGTTTTCTTAACTAATTAAGAGAGAATGAGAGGGAGAAAAGGAACTTTCGTTCATTATAACAAAGGAAGAAGGATGATCACTAGCCAAAGTGCAAGCCTCATATTTATATGCAAAAAGTGAAGGTATTAACCATCAGTCCTTAGCACTTTAAGCAAACTTGTCCTCATTGTCATAAGCATGTATCCCATGCCTTTAAAGCAAGATTAAACAAGTCATACACTTCTTCTTTTTTTATGCAAATCTCGAAAATTGCATAAAGAAGAGGAAATTTAGTTTAAATTTTATAAAATATAAAATTTGTCTTTTGAGTAAAATACAAATGGTTATCAACTAGTCCAAAAATTTATGCATGACTTATTAATTCATACCCTATGAAATAATTTCATTTTACTTGCTAATGATAAATTATTATTTCCATGAAACAAATAATTTCCAATTTAATTATAAGATTTTTATTGAATATTTATTAAAATCAATTTCTAATAAATAATCAATTGTATCAAGTTGTTGTTACTGTGACCCATTAGTATCATATGTTATTTACTAATATCACTTTAATATGACTCTTGAGCATACTAGATCTTATATATATATATATATATATATATATATATATATATATATATATATATATATATATATATATATATATATATAACGTAAGACGTGACTTGACGACAGTGTCAAGCCTCAAGCTTTTTTGAGTCGTGACGAGCCATGTCATTTGTAAAATGTGACTTAACATGATAATTTTTTATAATATATATATATATATATATATATATATATATATATATATATATATATATATATATATATATATATATATATATATATATATATATATATAAGTTTAGGTTCTATGAAAAACAAAAAGCTCTAAAACAAACCCTAAAAATCAAAAAATAAAATGCATAAAAAAATACTTATAGATCACAGAACTTTTTTTTGAATTTTTTTTTTGAAAAAATCGCACCTTTTATTACAAATTCGTTGAATTTTTTTTTTAAAAAAGTAAACAATTTTTTTAAAAAAAAAATTGATTTTATTTTCAGTGTTTAAGGAAATATGCAATTTTTTCATATTATAAAATAAAAAAAAAAAAAAAGTTTTGTGATCTCTAATTAATTTTTTATGCATTTTTATGATTTTTATGGTTTTTTTTTTGTTTTCTATATAACCCTTCCTTTTATATATATATATATATATATATATATATATATATATATATATATATATATATATATATATATATATATATATATATATATATATATATATATATATATATATATATATTCTACTATTATTAATTTTTAGATTAATATGAGAGTTAACGCAACATTTTATCAAAACATGACGATAATTACAAACCTTGGAGGCATGACGCATATGATGGAGCCATAACGAATTTTTTGAAACATTAAATATAATAAGTAAGTAACTAATTAAAAACTCTTTATTTTAACTTAACAAAAACTTTCCATTCAAGTCAATATATTAATTTTTAATATTTTCATATCCATATATTTAAAATAGCATTTTAATTGTACTAAAAACCACAATAAATTAATAAAACTTTCGAATAAAGAATCTCACTTCTAACTACAACGGCTAAAGCTCTATATGAGAAAAGAATTTAATTAATTATAAAACCATAAAAGTAATTTGTTGTAGTTTATGAAATAGCTTAGAGGTTAACTTATTAATAAATATTACAAATATTAATGAAATAATAAGAAATATAAAATCAATACCTAGTTGAAACCTTTAAGGTGTGTGGTTTTGCCTCTTAATAAAAATTTCATAAAAACAAATTTATCATTCAAATAAAGATCTTGTTTTAAAGTTTTTGGAGGAAATTATTAATCTAGCCAAATTTTCTAATGACTATTAGGTTTAGCTAAAATTTAGGATTTATCTTAAAATAGCCATCAAAACAGTAGATTATTTAAATCGTTTATTGTTTCGTCTATATGGTCTATGGTTTCGGGTTATGTATTTAAGATTTTTTTTTTCATTTTTGCAAAACAAAAACGTAAACTATAAATAGTCTATTGTTTCCTCTGAATGGTCTACAATTTCCCAAACCGTAGATCATAAATGGTTTACTGTTTCGGACAAAAATCTACTGTGTACAAGTATTTAATGCACATTTTATGCATTGAAAGCTTGTACACCATAGGTTTCTTAAGTACCTGCGGTTTTATTATATATCATTTTTTTTCCAAAAAAAACATATCTACTAATTCAAATACTAAACAAAAAAAACAAAAAAAAAGTTCATGATTCGAAGCATTATCGGTTGTTTTTTGAAATCTCCGTTAGGAGAGAATTCCAATCTTTAAATACACACAAAATGAACGAATCTCAAAATTTAAACTTTAGATATTCTTGGCCGACGGGTCTTGAAAGAGTAGACAACCACCAGAAAGTATCTCAATGACCCTAAAGAGTAGTCAACCGGTCGTTGAGGGTGCCTTTTTAATCAATTACATTTTTAATGATTATTTTTGAATTAACGTTAATTGTTTACTAAAAACGAATAGATAATTAATGATTTGGGATAACTTTATAATTACCTCTTGTTTTTATCATTTGGTCTAAAAAAAATTATCATATGAATATCTCTTTAATCAAAGTATATAAAAAGCAGATATCATGACTGAGATACGTGTCATTGGTTTGAGAGCATTTATTGCGGCGGCAGTTATGTTGGACCCGGTCTCATATTAGAGATTGGCCCGGCCACCGACCTCCGACATTGAAGTTTTCCCACCTACGACTCCTAAAATTTCAACGCGTTTTCCATTAGCTTTTTTTTTTTTTGTTCCTTACTGGGCCCTCCGGTGTATTTTCAAACAGTTTTAAATTGTAGTAACTATTTTTTCATATTTTACTAATATTGAAGGCTGAAGCTATGATTGGACTACATAAAAGAAATAGATTTTTTTTCCGAACGAACATATTAGAAGCTAGTGAGACGATAGAAATTACAAGTTACAATCACAGCTTGCGAACAACATTAATTCTCCAAACATAAGTTCTACTCTCTCGTCTTTGAGATATTCTACTACACAGAATAAGTAACAAGTTTGAGTTTTATGGTGCCCTTTTAAGGCGTACATCAATTTAACAAGATATACACCAAAAAATTCGCTTTTAAAATAATCATGGACTAGGTGTACAATCACTTTAAACAAAAGCATATAAGCTGTTATCATTTTATACAAAATAAAGTATTCCTATGGATCAAGCCGGATATTACAACATTAATATCAATACGTAAAACTATGTCATTACATTTAGTCTTCTACCTCTCTGCTAGGTGTTGGGTAATGATCAAACAAAAAGCCACAAATGCACACATCGGAAGCATTCATATGAACCCAAAAGTGATCCATGTTGAAGCAATCTTAAGCAACAAAAATACACACCAACATAAGAGAGAAACACATATATTCACAGCCTTTGAGTTACGTGTTCAAGCCAATTGATTGGATGTGGTCGGACCAAAAAGATAATCCCTCTGATGCAGTCTTGCCCAAAGATCAGATCAGCAACACTTGACAGATCCAGATCAGTCACTCACCAAAAACCCTAAAGGATTAGGGTTTATGCTTCGGACGCAATGTATGAAGGAAGGGGGCACGATGCATTAGATGAGGAGATCGGATTTCGAGAAAGGGTTAGAGGCTACCGAATTTTCTTGGTTTTATACCACTTGGGATCAGTTATTACATCTGACCATGAGGCATGTAACACCTCGATCCAAGTATTTTTCGTTTATACCCTCATAATGCAATTACATTTCAAATTTTCTCCCTTGGCTCACCAGGAGAAGTCACATGTTTTTGCCAAGTACGTTGGGCGTACTTAGCATACGCATGGCGTACGTTGCTGGGGGGGGGGGGGGGGGGGGGTCAAACCCTAATTTTAGGGTTTGAGCCCTATTTAAACAACATTATCTCTTTAAGACATCTTCCATCATCAACCTCCATCTCCCAAATCGTCCATTGCTAACCCTAATCCATTATGTGAGCGTTTTGAGCTTGAAAGTGTGCTTTTGGTGATCTTGAAGGAAGAAGAAATAAGTGGAACCAACTAGGAAGCTCAAGGCATCATGGATCCAGAAGTATCTTGCCATCAAGCATCATTTGGAGGTATAAAGCTTGGATCTTGATGTGTTATTTGCTTAGATCTTGTTAGTCTAGAGTTTGTATACATTTTTAGTCCCATAGTTTGGTCTAATGGAGTATGAGCTACTCCAGGTCCTTTAAATGTAGTCTCTTATAGTTTTGAGCTCATATATTCATAAAATGAGAGATTGGACACTCTCATTGAGCCATACAAGAGTATTAGGACTTTGGATGACTTTTAAACCAAGGGTTTGAGTTTTACCCTTTTGTATGCATGCAAATGGATAAATTCATAGACTTTATCCATTAAGCCGTCCATTTTTATCTAGATCTGAAGTTCGGAGCTTTGGCTTAATGAAGTAAGAGCTTAATGGAAAAGTAGGGGTTTAGCTCTGGTACGCTAGGCATACCAGGAGGTGTACGTTGGGCGTACCTGGAGGTATGTTGTGCGTGCTAGGGATTGATCTCGTGTTTTGGAAAGGCACCCTCTACGTTGGGCGTAGAGGGGAGTACGTAGGGCATACTCATCCTAGATGGAAATCTTGACTTTTGACCTTGAATTTGACCATGATGTTGACCAAGTTTGACCTAGGGGTATTTTGGGTATTTTGAGTAGTAGTTTGAGACTAGGTCACTATTTGTTTTATAGGTGACCTATTGAGTTGGCATTTAGAGCAACATTCTTTTCTGCTATCTTTGATTCTTTTCAGACTGTGAGGTGAGTTTTCCTTACTTTACTTGTGGGTCAAAGGTATCAATGCCAACCCACTAGATTATGTATCCTAGTATATTGGATTGATATTATGATAAGTATGTGTTAGATTGGTAGATCTGCATGATTACATGTGTTTTTGGTTACTAATTGTTATTGTATATGTCAACATGTTATGGTTTGTTAGGTTGAGGTGGTCTTGCTTTGTGTTGAAGTCGAAGATACACGAGGAAGTTTCATGAGTGAGTATGGGTGTGGCAGGCCAGTTGGGGTTTAGGGTTTAGGGTTTAGGGTTTAGGGTTTAGAGTTTAGGGTTTAGGGTTTAGGGTAGTCTACGATGATTCATTGAAACAAATACGGGTAGGAGTGGAAGGTAATATGGGTACATACTACTGGAAGCACAGGACCCGTAAGTATAGCAAGGAAGTCACAAACCTCGAGGATTTAGCCTCTCTGAGATGGTTGTAATAGTATAATTGTGGCATTTCTAATATATTTTTGGTTAATTTTGTAGGGTTAGGTGTCTAAGCCCATAATTATAATTGCTATGAACTTGATTCGATAGTAGCATGGTTCTTTTAGGTTGCCTTCACTTTAGCAACTTGACAGGATGACTTATGGAGAGAAAGGTTAATGAATGATTTATTAATATATTATGAGAATAATATATTAATTAGAAATCATATTATTTAATTAGTATTAGATTAGAAATTAATTTGGAATTAATTATGGGATTAAAGGAACCGATTAAAAGAACGGGGACTGTTTTGCAAATCATTGATAGTTGCAAAATTGGGCTGTTTGACTCCTTTGGATGGAGTGGACGAAATCTATAGGGAGGCCCTATAGAATTCATCGAAGGCTTCCTAGTGGGAGTCCCATGGGTTTCTTAAGCCCTAGGCATGAAATTAGGGTTTCCTACAGAAACCCTAGCAAAATCATTTGAGCAAAGAGGAAGTCACATTGAGTAAGCTTCAAGGCTTGTTGAGAACTGTTGAAAGTGGATTGAAAGGAAAAGGTGTCGAATCCACTCCGGCCATTGCTCCAGCCCTGGCTATTGGACAAGGAAAGGGCAAAAAGAGGAAAGCTCCCTCTAAGAAAAGCTGGAAGGGAAAGTCTCATGATGGGTCTTCTTCTAGTGGACCCAAAGCAAATCCTTTTCTGCTCCCCTGCCTCAGATCCAAAAGATGCAACGTGTTTCTACTGCCAAGACAAGGGGCATTGGAAGAGAAGTTTCCCTAAGTACCCGCAGGACATTAAGGATGGCAAGATCAAGCCTACCTCAGCAGGTCTTTACATTATTTTGTCTAAAAATTCATCCCATTCTAACTCTTGGGTCCTTGATACAGGATGTGGTTTTCACATTTGCTCTGACTTGCAGGGACTAAGAGAAAGTAGGGATGTGGACCTTGGAAAGATGAAACTGATAATGGGCAATAGGAGCTCGTCACCTGTTACCAAGATTGGCGATTATTCTTTAAAGCTTAGTAGTGGATTATGTTTAGACTTGAATAATTGTTGTTACTCGTTAGAAATGACGAGGAATATTATTTCTTTTCATGGTTTGTACAGATAAGGCTGTAGAGATTCTTTTAATAATGAGAATGGATCTATTAATTCTTATTGTAATGGTGTATTTTATTTTGAAGCATTGCCTTGTAATGGTGTATATGAAACTATGATGGTTGTAGACAATTTAGGAAATAGTGTGTTGCACATTGATTCGTCTAATGGTTTAGACAAAGCATGCTTGTGGCATTGTCGTCTTGGACATATCAACAAGAAGCGCATTGCCTAACTCCAGAAGGATGGAGTGTTGGAATCATTTGACCTTAGGTCGGATGATACATGTGAATCTTGTTTGCTTGGAAATATGATTAAATCACCTTTCACTGGTTCGTGTGAAAGAGGTGATGGATTTTTGGCTCTCATACACACTGATGTGTGTGGGCCCTTCAGATTCGCATAAGGAATGTGATAAGTTAAAACTAACTTGAAGATCGATTAGATCTATAAAACAGGTAAAGAAATAAACGAATAAACAACAAGAATACAAGAATGGATCAAAAGATGTCGAATGATTAATCAACAATCCTCAGAAGAGCTCGATAAAGAACTTCTACTATAGAGGATTTAGGGTTTACAAGAACGATGAAGAAAATCTGTAAAGCTATCATAATTGCTATCAATCGTTTTTCTAATATGCATGCAAGCACATTAATTTATACTAAACCCTATCAGCTCACGGTTGGACAGGCCCAAACCGGAGTAACAAAACATGGACTATTAACCGAGCCCAATAGACGCAATACATAAAAAATGCTACACTACGCTACCCAACAATCTCCCCCTTTGCGTCAAATTGGAGCGAGATCACTTTGTCTTCTTACTTGGGCCAGCAGCAGCAGCAGGAACCTTCTTCTTTACAGTCTCAAACAGACGAGAGATAAGCGCGAGGATTGTCTGTCTGAATCGGATGTACCATTGTATCATATCGTCAAAATATTTGATATCATCCGCTGTATTTTCTTTGCATCTGTGGATGATCCCCAGCACATGCTCAAGGCAAGCAGTGGTATAAGGATGTTTATCAGCTAAGGCAAAGAGACATTTCTGTCCTTCACTCCTAGTGAACATGACGGAGTTTCGCCTCGGGTCAATTTTTCCCATCTTCATCTCGTTTAGATCACTGGCCGAGCCAACAGGAGAGATCTTCGGTTTCTTCTTGAAGACATTTGCAATCTCCTGATCCATCAAGGCGACCTCCATGATATAGCACACCAACATCCTCTTGAGATGGTCAATGATCGGACCATATTCAGCTTCATTAGTCAGAAGGATGTTGTGCAGAACGATCCAGTCATGGGGGTTGAGGTTCGGTAGATCTGCTAAAGAGATGGCATGTTCGGTTTTTGCAGACCCTCTGAGCACTTTGAACCGAACGTTGATAAATCTCCCTTCAATATATGGCTTCAGAACCCGAACGTTGATGATATTCTGAGCGCTCCAGGTTCGGTACTGGGGTTGAGCGGCCTTCAGATAGAACTCAATCAATTCCCGATCAACCTCCGGATGAGGATGAGGAAACTCAGCAACGTTGGCGAAGGCGTGAAAGATGAACGCCTTTCGGGTTAAGGGCATGTCGAACTGAGAGTCGACGGAGTTGTAGTAGTCAAAGGAGATTACCGGTTCAAGCCATAAGATACTCGGAGTATCGATTGCCTCCTTTATCATCCTCTCTCGAGTCCAAGAAGGAAACAAAGTTTTCCTACTCTCGAGAAGGTCGTGGGCTTCTTTCTGTTTGCGCTCAGCTTCTTCAGCTTCTCTCGCCACACGAACATTATCGTCTTCAGCATTGCGTCGACTTTTGCGTTTCAGCAAGTCGGCAATGGTTTCTTGATCATCTTCCTCTTCATCCTCAGCAAGTTTCTTGCCTTTGTCCTTCACACCCGAACCAGAGGCTTGGCCTACAGGAGGAGGTTCGGTGGTGTGTGTTGCTTTTGAGGAATGAGGTGGTTGCGATCCAGACTCCTTTTCTCCCCCTTGTTTCGGAGTGGACACAAAACTGGGTAGCCCTTCAATTTTACTTAGCAGATCCAGGGCAGGAGCGAGTTTCTCTGCAAGGGTACGCCTCACAGAATGGTTGAGTATCGGATCATGTGCTTCGAGGATGTTAGATATTGCTGAGTGGACATCCGAAACACACGTCTTGATGACCTCCCTTTCAGACCGAAGAGTGTCAAGTTGTTATTGAGAATTGGAGAGTTGAGCACTCTTGACCTTTAGGGTAGTGGTCTTCTTTTCCAGAACATCCATCAACGAGTTCTCAGCAGCCAGATCCTCTTGGAGTTTAGAGAGGCGCTCGTCAATAGAGGCACGGAGGGCAGAGTTGTCATTTGTCATAGATTGACGAAGTGTGGCAAAGGACTTCAACTCGGTAGAGACAAACGTGGCCAACTGTTGAACAATTGGTTCCAACGTAGTCTTTGTGGCATCTGCACTCTCCTGCAAAGATTATAACAGGGTAGAGGCGTCAGAGAATAGTTTATCGACTTTTTCGGTCGCAGCCTCACAAGCTTTTATCGAGGCATCTATGGCGGCGGTGGCAGAAGCGACCGAATCTTGCTGAGCCCTTGAGAAGGCATCAACAATCTTCTGAAGAGCGGCGTCAGAGAAGGATGATTGAGAGGTGGAAGAAGAAGCAATGAGCAAGTCGGCCTTGTCATGTAGCTCCTTAAGATGCTTCTTTGTGACCGGAGCGTCTTCGTCATTGTCACTCTGCACTTGAAACGGACTGTAATAGACCGAATCAAAGGTCATGTTTTCCCCGCCAAGGAAAGGGTTATCTCCGTCAGAGGCATGACCGGGAGATGGTGGTGGTGGTGAAGCTGGGGGTGTAGTGGTATGGGTAGGTTTAGGTTGTGTGGTTTCGGGTGTAGGTGTAGGTGTAGGTTCGGTTTGTTTTTGAGTAGGGGTAGGTTCGGGTGCTGTTTGGGTTTCGGTTGTGGGAATGGGTTCGGTTACTGGTGGTGGTCCGGTTGCATCGGTATGAACCCCCGTATCAGATACGTTGGTTGTAACCTTTGCAGTGGATGTTGTTGTAGCATCAGTGAAGATAGGTGGTGGCATAGGGAATGAGGTTTTTGGAATGTTGGTAAAGGGGTTTATGGTGGGAATGGAAGTAGGAATTGTTTGACTAGGAGAGGGAAGTGGAGAGGTATGGATTTGCATATCAGGGGTAGGTGATCTGGGTGGTATGTTGCTCCTTGGCGATGTGTTGCCTCTTGGAGAGTCGTCCGAATCCGAACTCTCACCCTCCGACTCACTTGAAGAGGAAGCGATAATCAGCTTTCGCTTTGGTTGGGTCTTTCGCCTCTTCTGCTGCGGGGACTGAGCAGCTTTAGTGGGTTTCCTCTTCCTAGGAGAAGGGCCTTTAGCCCCTTTGGCCACCTGTTTCCCTTTATCTGCCTTCTTGCCTCTAGGAACAGCCTTATCGGCATCGTGAATTGATTTCAGCATCTCCGGCGTGAGATGCCTCGGACCAGACCGCTTGAACTCTTTGTAGGTCCGGATGATCCTGCTGTCAGCTGGAACATCAGCGTACATGGTTTCCGGAATGGAACCATTGAAAGGGAATTTTGAAGCATCTGAAATGATGATCTTCGTGGTATGAAAGGTACCAATCGAAGACATCGGTGCGCCGACGACAGTAGGGATATTGTACTTGTCCATTACCCACTTCGTGATCAGGGTCCAAAACCTGGCATACGACACCTCTGAATGTCGTGAAGAAGAAGATAAACTTTGGATGAGTTGTTGCCAGAGAACCAACCCATAGTCGACGTTGACGCCATTGTAAACTCCGTACAGAATGGACAGGAATAGTCGACTGGAGCCATCTGAACCTGAGCTCCGTTCAGAGAGACCTTTGAATAGCACAGTGAACATCCCGTTCCACTGTGGCGGCAGGCATGACTTCTTGAACTTGGCGACAGAAGTAAGCACCTCCGTGTAACCCATATTGTAGAACATGTTGTACAGGTGCCCCAATGGAATCGTCTCTGGATTAACCCTTGTTGGATCAGCTTCAAACCCTAACAGAGAGCAAAAGCGTTGCTTGGAGATAGACGCTTTATGATGAGAAACGTCAAAGAAGATCCTATCGACCACTTTGTCGTAATGAGCAGTCGCATAGATCTGTGACAGAAATTCCATGGGCACTGATTCCACCCGTGATAGTGCAGGAGCAATTGACGAATACTTCAAGCACTCGGCGATAGCAAACATGTAGGAATCATAGACATGAGGGGTTAAATCGATAATGAGGCATTGTTGAGGACGAATGGGAAGAATGTGGGAAGTGGCGTGCACAGAGGATGAATCTGCCATTGTTGAAGAGAGTGAAGAAGATGATGAACAGTTAGGGTTCAGGGAATTCTTGCGCTCTGGGATTCTTGATTGCAGTAAAGAGTTAAATGGTAGATGATGTCGCTTTTTATACCGGGGTTTAAGGAGAGAGAAAAATCTTCCCAAATCTTCTATCGAAATACGAAGGGTTTTCCCGGAATTTGACTGATGCGAGACAGTTAAGGTAAGCGATGATCACGCATGAGAGAGAGTGTCAGATTCCTTAGAACACGCCTCCCATCAAGCGCCGGTTGGATAGAAATCGTTTCAGATTCACACGCGCCCGTTCTGTGCTTTTTAGAGAAGAACCGTTTCAAATTCACACACGCGTCTGCGACGTCATTTGGAGATTGGACGTTTCGCCTGAGTCAGCAACTCTTCATCTTATCCCTTTAAAGTATAACGGCATCTTTTGAATAATACGCCCACGTGGATTAAAGTTGACCTCAGCTTTTAATTAACCACCAATCCAATGAAAAAGCCTGTAATTATTAGAACCAGAATTTTGGAAAATCAAAGATTTTCGTGCTAAGGGTGTAAAAAGAAAAGAAATAAAGCAAATCTTCTTAGGAATAATTGTGATGTCAATAAAGACACGAAACAAATGATCCCGGGCACGAATATCTTCCTTCAAATTCAAGAGAGACCTTAAAGTGTTAGTGTGGTTTCCCGTTGAATAACGATCAAACACTTATTAAGAAGTGTTGAAAGGCTTCTTTTAATTAGGCTCCTTAGGGTGGCTTTAGCTTTGATTCAACAGTTCTAATCTTGAAATAAGATAGAAAGTGAACAAAGTACTTGTGAGACCGGGGTAGTCTGTTGAACAAGTAGGTAGGAAATGATTTTAAAGTGGCTTGGAAAATATAAAATCTCAAAAAAAAAAAAAACTGGATCCCAAGGGAAGAAATGTTATGGTGTTTAACAATATCATAGGAATCACACAAAAGAAAAACTTGAGATTTCATGAGGATACGTCCGTCAATTCATTAGTGAAAACTTGAGCAAATTAATTGTTCACCGTCAATTCAGATTTGGTATTGAATTTTGGGTTTCACTCAGCTCGTAGTGGCACGAAACTAAGATCATAAACACAGTTTTTGAGTAACCATAAACCTCAGTGGTAATTTCTGAGAGTCTCAAGGGTTACTTTGATGAAACGAATTTAATGGAGAAATGTAATGGAGATGGTGTAAGAAAGAAAAGTACCTCTGCTGTGAAAAGTAGGACCAAGCAGAAAACTCTTATCTCATGTGAGAAGAGAGTTAGGTAGCTCACGATTAGAATAAGAGAGTAGTAGCCTAATTGGGAAGACAAGGCTTGTGTATACCAAGTCATTAAGGCTATTATTCAGAATCTGATGAGGCTTTGGGCACATACAGCAGCATTCTTCTAGGGACACTTAACTAATCCAACAAATATTTCCCCATAAACGAACGAACACACATATAAAAATTAAAGACAAAAAGCAAATGAAGAACAAAATATTTTTGGAGTTTTGATATATATAAAAAAAAGATAAATAATAAGAAAAATAAGACTAAGAAAGAAAATAAAAGATTAAAAAAAATTTTGGAAAAGAAAAGAAAAACCGAACCCAAGCGTTCGGTTGGTTTCGGTTGAGAAAAATTTTGAAAAACCGAACCTGAGCGTTCGGTTGGTTTCGGTTTTGAAAAATTTTGAAAAACCGAACCCGAGCGTTCGGTTGGTTTCGGTTGAGAAAAATTTTGAAAAACCGAACCCGAGCGTTCGGTTGGTTTCAGTTTTGAAAAATTTTGAAACACCAAGGAATTTAGACTTTCAAAAAGGAAATAATTTTGACAATAAGATAAACAACTTTGTACATGAAATTTACAACCAAGAAAACTACCTTTGAAATGATGAGCGAGTGCAGATGATTCAACCGAACCCGAACGTTCGGTCTATTTCGCTTCTGACGTTTGAGTTTGAGAGGTAGTTTGTGGTACTGACTCTGATTCCATCATACCTAGCCCTTGTAGAATTTTGTTGAATGACGCTTCAGGAAGAGCTTTGGTAAAGACATCAGCCAATTGATCAGGGGTTCTAACAAAGTGTACTTCAACGTTTCCATCTTCCACATGATCTTTGATGAAGTGATACCTCAGTGCTATGTGCTTGGTCTTGGAGTGTTGCACTGGGTTGTGACAGATCCTAATTGCACTTTCAGAGTCACAATATAGTGGGATCTTTTTCATATTGAGTCCATAGTCTCGGAGTTGACTCTGGATCCAAATCACTTGAGAGGTACAGGATGCAGCTGTAATGTATTCTGCTTCAGCTGTAGACAAAGACACACACGTTTGTTTCTTTGATTGCCAGCTAACCAAATTCCCGTCAAGGAATTGGCAGCCTCCAGTGGTGCTTTTCCTGTCTAATCCACAACCTCCAAGGTCTGCATCTGAGTAGGCTTGAATGAAGAAGCCCGAGTTGGATGGATACCATAGACCTAAGGAGGTAGTTCGCTTGAGATATCATAGAATGTTCTTTACTGCAAGCATGTGAGGTTCGCGTGGGTTTGCCTGAAATCTAGCATAATAACAAACAGAGAACATTATGTCAGGCCTACTAGCAGTAAGATACATCAGAGAACCGATCATCTGGCGATAAAGCGTAATATCAACTGCCGGTTTATCCAAGGATGGAGTGAGCTTGGTGCCGAACGCCATTGGAACTTTGACCTTTGAATCTCCCATCATGCCAAATTTTTCTAGAAGAGTCTTCGTGTAAGCTTCCTGATTGATAAAGATGCCTTCGGGTCCCTGTCTAATATTTAAACCAAGGAAAAAGTTAATTGGACCCATTGAGCTCATCTCAAATTTAGTCTCCATCAGCTTTCTGAATTCAGCTGTTAAGCTGGGATTCGTAGAGCCAAAGATGATATCATCGACGTAAATTTGAACAATCATAAGGTGGTTACCTTCCTTCTTACGAAAGAAGGTTGGGTCAACCGAACCTTGTTTGAATTTCGACATCTTTAAAAATTTAGTCAGCGTTTCATACCAGGCTCTCGGAGCTTGTTTCAGTCCATACATGGCTTTGTCCAAAATATAACAATGATTAGGATACCTTTCGTTTACGAAACCAGGAGGTTGCTCCACGTACACAGTTTCTTCGAGTTCACCATTGAGAAATGCACACTTGACATCCATTTGGTAGACTTCAAAGTTTTTGTGTGCAGCATAGGCGAGAAAGATTCTGACCGATTCTAGCCTAGCTACAGGAGCAAAAGTCTCTTCATAGTCAATTCCTTCCTCCTGACAGTATCCTTTTACTACCAGACGTGCTTTGTTTCGAATCACGTTCCCTTCCTTGTCCATTTTGTTCCTGAAGACCCATTTGAGATCAACAACCGAGGCATCTGGAGGAGTTGGAATAAGTCGCCAAACTTTGTTCCTTTCGAATTCATTCAGTTCGTCTTGCATAGCTTGAAACCAATCGGAGTGATCAAGAGCAGTGTTAACTGTTTTTGGTTCAACTTTTGATACGAATGAGTTAAACATGCAGAATTCGACTTTTGAAAACAAGGAAGTCTGTTTTGCCTTGAGTTGTGATCGAGTCAGAACTTTTTTAGATACATCACCAACAACTTGAGAGATAGGATGATCTCTGGTCCATTTGGTGAGAGGAGGGTAGTTTGGATCAAAGGTTGGATCTAATTCAGCGTTTATCATTTCTTCTGGTTCGGACTGGCTTTCATAGTCGTAAGACATATTAGCATGCTCCCCCTCGATAGATGATCTTACAGGAATGTCTTGAGAATCTTGAGCTACAGTGGTTTCTTGTGGTGCTGAGCTTTCGGGCGTTGATGCACCTTCGGATGGTGAGGCACTTTCGGTTGGCGAAGTGCTTTCGGTTGGCAAAGTGCTTTCGGGAGTAGTTTGAGACCTTAGCTCCCCCTCAACTTGTGAGCTCGGCTGGGATGATGATGGTGGATCCTCCCCCTCGACTGAAGCATTGTGTTGTGGAGGATCGTCAGAACTTGATCCTCCTTCATTCATTCTTTTTGCAGCATCTTCGACAAGTTGCTTCATATGATCTACCTTGTTGTCAGCTGCGTTGACTTCTGAGAGAGTTGCCTTCTCTGGTTCATCAAATAACTCAACGAACTTCTCAAAGAGGTTTGCAATAGAGGCGGTGACTTGGCCAGTTTGAGGAAAAATTTCTCCAGTTGTGTCTTCGTTGGCCTTTAGCTTTTTGACATAGCTATCATCAAAAGTCACGTAATAAGTTTCTTCTATTTTTCTCGAGCGCTTGTTTAATACCCTATACGCTTTAGAAGTGAGAGAATAGCCCAGAAATATCCCTTCGTCGGCTTTGACATCGAACTTGTTGCGGTGTTCTTTAGAATTGAAGATAAAACACCGTGAACCGAACACATGGAAAAACTTCACATTTGGCTTCCTGTTGTTGATGATCTCATAAGGAGTGAGAGTGAAGCGCTTGTTGAGATATGACCTATTCTGTGTATAACAAGCAGCAGAAATAGCATCAGCCCAAAAATATAAAGGTAAGGAAGCAAAACTTAACATGGTTTGGGCTGCTTCACATAAAGATCGGTTTCGTCTTTCGACAATTCCGTGCTGTTGAGGTGTGTAGGGAGCTGAGAAGTTGTGACTGATTCCCGTTTCTACCAGGAATTCTTCGAATTCTCTATTTTTGAACTCCAATCCATTGTCGCTCCTGATGTTGCGAACGACCTTCTTCAGCTGTACTTCAATCTGCTTGATGAACACTTTTAGCTTGTGAGTCGCTTCAGATTTAAGCTTCAGAAAGAACACCCATGTAAAACGCGAAAAGTCATCAACAGTAACAAGAATGTACTTGCTACCACCGATACTTTCGATAGATGATGGACCACACAAATCAATATGAAGTAATTCTAGTGGTTCAACAACTTTAGTGTTTATTATAGATGGATGACTTTGACGACTCTGCTTCCCCATTTCACATGGAGCACACAAATGTTCTCTATCAAACTTGAGCAATGGAAGACCTCGAACATGACCTCCAGTGACAAGTTTGTTGATATCTTTAAAGTTGAGATGAGAGAGCCTTCGGTGCCACAACCAGCTTTCGTCAGATTGTGCTTTGGATAACAGGCAGATAGCTGGGTTCCCTTTGAAAGGTTTGAGGTTTAGGGGAAACATCTCACCTTTACGCTCCGATTTGAGAATAACTCTTTTCGTCTTCTTCTCAATGATTTCAGAGCCCTCATCGTCGAATGAAACTTTGAGACTGGTACCTCCAACAAGTTGAGATACACTGATGAGGTTGTGTTGTAGTCCTTCCACGTATGCAACCTTCCTTATCGTGAAATCACCGTTTGTAATCATTCCATAGCCTTTTATGGTGCCGAAGGAGTTGTTCCCGAACTTGACATTTCCACCGTTTGAAAGAGACCTGTATTCTCTTAGCTCTTCTTTCCTTCCTGTCATGTGACGCGAGTAGCCACTATCAATGTACCATTCTTCGTCAAACTGCTCGTCACTGATAACCTGCAAAAATTAAGCAGATTTAGGAACCCAAAGCTTCTTGGGTCCACGTGAGCCTTTCACAAGAACAGGAATAGTAAGAGAGATGTCAACTAAATATGTTCTTTTTATTAGTGTTGTTTCATCTTTCTTTTTGATGGTAAAAACTTTAATTTTATTGGGATTCGATGCTTTCGGTTTTAACTCTGGTTTAACCACTGAAACCTTCTGTTTTCCTTTTTGTTCAGCTGATGATTGAGACTTTTGAGAAGAAACAGAATGGAATTTAGGACGAGGTGGAGAAGAGATAAAAGAGTTTGAAGAATTAGAAGAGTTAGAATGAGAGAGCTTAGATTGATATGACTTCTTGGTTGAAGATTCTAGGTGACCCTTTTGCTTTTGATCATCAGTGGGACCGACCCTAGAGTTTTGATCTCTTTTGATTTCCAAACCCAACCTTTGCTTTCGGTTGATGTAGTTCTCTGAACCGAACTTCTGCTTTCGGTTGTAATCATTCTCAGAACCAAACCTTTGCTTTCGGTTGGAATCATTTTCTGAACTGAACCTTTGCTTTCGGCTGGAATCATTTTCTGAACCGAACCTTTGCTTTTGGTTGGAATCATTTTCTGAACCGAACCTTTGCTTTCGATTGGAATCATTTTCTGAACCGAACCTTTGCTTTCGGTTGGAATCATTTTCTGAACCGAACCTTTGCTTTCGGTTGATGTTTTTCTCCGAACTGAACCTCTGCTTTCGGTTGTTGTTGCTCTCTTTCGATCCAACAGGACTTTTCTCTGACTTTAAGTTCCTGTCTTGATGTGAGAAATAGGCATTCTGAGATTGCCAAAACTGTTTTCTTTAAGAGAGATTCTTCCTGTATCTCTGATTCCTTTTTCATTTTTGATTTCTCATCTGCTTCGGTTGATGATGGATGTTAGCTTTCGGTTTTTGTTTTTCTTCAGCTAGTTCACTCTGAACTGATGAAGTTTCACTTGGGGATGTGACTTCTTTTGCAGGAATTTCTTTTTCCTGAGGAACATCTTTCGTACCACTAGTACTTGGCACATTGAAGCTATCAGGTTTATTCAAAGGTTCTGGCACATATCTGCCTTTTCTTTTCCATGAAGTCCTTTCAAACAAACCTACCGTTTCATCAGCATTGTCAATGGGAGCTGACCAGAAGAACTCGTCACATCCATTAGCATTGTCTTCGTTTACAATAGCTGTGAGTTCAGCAGTCTGATGTTCGGTTACGCCTATGACCTTATACACTTGATTTGGAGTAGTTCTGATCTTTTGATATACTACTGCCTTCTCTGCAAGAATCGGGGATTTTTGTTGGGACATACGAGCGAACTCCACTGAATTTTATGAAATAAGATTCTTGTGGTTTTCGGGTTCGCTCTTGACAAATTCTGAACAGTCAACTGTATCCTCTACAGAAATTTCACTCATATTGTCATCCTCATTAAGCTCAAATGCATTTTCAACATCAATTTTATTTTCTGAGCTCAAGTTGGTGTTTAAAGAGTCAAATTGTTTTATGGTTTCGGTTCTTAGTTTCAGTTTATCATTTTCATTCAAAAGGTTTTTAAGCATGTCCTTATGGTCCTTGGACTTAATAAAAGATTCGATTTTGTCCAGTCCATACATACACGTTGGATTAACATCCTCAGATGAAATAACACTCTCACAATTATATGCTTCAGCATCAATTTCATCTTCCTTAAACTCAAGGAAGGGTAAAATCATGTGATGAATCTTTTGTCCTATTTCACAATTCAAATGAAGCTGAGTAATATTAGTGTAAAGACGTTTGGCAATCAAACAAAAAACATTTCGCTGTTTCAAAAGCTTTAAATTGTCTCTTTGCAAATAAATGTTTTCATCTTTTATTTTGATTAATTTCGACTCCTTCAGTTCGATCCACATCCGCCGTTCCTCACTCTTCGAAGACACCCTGCTTAATTGGTCAGTTAGGTTAGAATTGGTGACTCGAGTTTGAGTTAAACTACTATCTAGATGAGAGATTCTTGAATTAACACTTTTTAATTCTTTTTCATATGAGCATTGTGGGACTTTAAATGAGACAAAAACTGATTGTACCTTCTTGATCAGTTCATCAAGCTCGTTGAACTGCACGCTGAGCGGTTTGGCTGTAAAGCACAAGTTCTGTTGCTCCTTCGTGTCATCATTCCCACCATCAATGCTGTATCCCCTCATCTGAGATACGTCGGACACCATCAAGCATCTTCCTCCACTGCTCTCTTCTTTCGCCACATAAGCCTTTCCATGAGAAGGCTTCCTCACTTCATCATCTTCAGAGTCGGTTGACCAGACCTCCACGCCACCGAACTCATCATCAACTACCGAACCCTGCACAATTAACGCATTCATAGGAGGGTTAGCAGTAGATTTCTTCTTTCTGATTTCATCTAGCTTTTTCTGCAACAAAGCTTCTTCATCCTTTTCCTCATCCTTTTCTGCCATCTTTTTGAGGACGCAATCTTTTGCATAGTGGTTCTTTCCTCCACAATAATAGCAGCTCACTCCCGAATCTCCTTCAGCCTTCGGTTCCTTCTTTGACTCTTCAGCCTTCGGTTCATCTTTGACCTTTTCAGAACTGTAACTCCCCTGCCAATTTCGGTTCTTGTTAGTAGGGAATCTCTTCTTGATGAACCTCTTGGGGTTTGACACCATCATAGCATAGTCCTCAGAAGTGAGGTCATAGTCATCCAAGTTAAGGTATTCGTCCTCCATCACCGCTTTGCTTTTGGATAGGAGGGCCAACGAACCTACGCTTGAAACAACATTTTTCTCCTGTAACACGATCTTTTCTTGAGATTTTAGGATGCCCACCAGTTTCGCCAAAGAATAGGATTTGAATTGCTCGTGCGCTTTAACTGTGGACACAACTGCTTTCCACTCAGATCTGAGTCCGTTCAAAAACGTAACCTTCTGCTCAATAAGCTTCCTTTCGATGTCGTGTTTGATCATCTTGCTAAGAAGATGATTGAAGCGATCGAACGTTTGAGTCACTGTTTCTTCGGCTCCTCGCTTGAATTCACCAAACTCGGACAAGAGTAAGGTTTGAATGGAGTGTTCAAGATCTTCGTCTATAGAGTACAATTCACGTAGCCTGTCCCATATCTCTTTTGCAGTCGTGCATGAACTCACCAGCCTAAAAGTATCGGATTGAAGAGCGAATCTGATCAATCTTAACGCTTTGATATTGCACTAAAATTTATCTTTTTCTTCTTGCGCAATATCTTTAACATCTTTCAGAAGATCATTATACTCCTTTTGAGTTTTAATAATCCTTGAAGTTGTTGAATGAGAAAAAGGTCCAGAAACAATTGCTTCCCAGATGAGGTATCCATTATCCTCAGATCTATAACATAATCTTCAAAGTGATGAGCCCAGACTTCATAATCATGGGTGTACAGGATGGGAATCTTCGTTGTTGATCCAATGCTGTTCGAAATATTAATGGGATTGGATTGCGACTCGTCCATAATTGATCGAATAACCTGTTCAAAGATCAGACTTGTAATATATCAAATTAGGGCAAAACAATAAATATCGAGATACGTCAATTATGAGATGACGACTCAATAAATATCAATAAATACGGAATAACCCTAATCGAAACCTTTTTCACAGAAAAGAAGTGTATCGATTGCACAGCCTCCTGCTCTGATACCAATTGATAAGTTAAAACTAACTTGAAGATCGATTAGATCTATAAAACAGGTAAAGAAATAAACGAATAAACAGCAAGAATACAAGAATGGATCAAAAGATGTCGAATGATTAATCAACAATCCTCAGAAGAGCTCGATAAAGAACTTCTACTGTAGAGGATTTAGGGTTTACAAGAACGATGAAGAAAATCTGTAAAGCTATCGTAATTGCTATCAATCGTTTTTCTAATATGCATGCAAGCACATTAATTTATACTAAACCCTATCAGCTCACGGTTGGACAGGCCCAAACCGGAGTCACAAAACATGGACTATTAACCGAGCCCAATAGACGCAATACATCAAAAATGCTACACTACGCTACCCAACAGAATGCGAATCGATTTTATGTGATTTTTACCAATGATTATAGCAGATATGGATGTATCTACTTAATCAAGCATACGTTAGAAACCTTTGAAAAGTTAAAGAGTTTAACATAAAGTCGAGAATCAGTTGGGCAAGAAGATCAAGATGGTCAGATCTGATAGGGGTGGTGAGTATCTTAGTATCGAGTTCCACGACTATCTTAAGGAATGTGGAATTGTTTCATAATTAACACCTCCTTGGACACCACAGCTTAATGGTGTGGTTAAGAGGTGTAATCGAACCTTGTTGGACATTGTTCCATGATGAGTAGAGCTTTGCTTCCGATATCGTTATGGGGTTATGCCTTAGAGATTGCCACCCATATTCTTAATCTAGTCCTAACAAAGAAGGTTGCCAAAACACCTCACGAGATGTGGACAGGGAAGGTTCCCTCGTTGGGACATATCAAGGTTTGGGGTTGTGAAGCTTTCGTTAGACGAGAGACTCACGACAAGCTTGAACCTCGAAGCGAGCGATGTATTTTCATCGGATACCCACAAAAGTCCTTTGGATACTTGTTCTATAGACCAAGTGAGAATGTGGTCTTCATAGCATGAAGGGTAGTTTTCCGCGAGAGGGAACTCATATTCAAGCGATGAAGGAACCTCTAACACCGGTAATCAACCCGAGGAAGAAATTCATGTTGAACCAATTGGCGAATCATTACCTCTTTGGCATTCTAGTAGGATTAGAGTTATGCTTGTGTTGTATGGTTTCCATATAACTACAAAAGGTGATACGTTTATCAGTGATAGTACACTGATAAATTTTGATGAACCTGCTAACTACAAGGAAGCCATGGCGGGCCCTTAATCTGCCAAATGGAAAGAGGCAATGGAGAACGAGATCCAGTCCATGTATGACAATCAAGCTAGGACCTTGGTTAATAATGTACCAGGTCGTAAGATAGTTGGGTGCAAATGGATCTTTAAGAAGAAGACCAAAATGGATGGAAAGGTGCACACATTCAAGGCACGACTGGTTGCGAAGGGCTTTACTCAAACCCCGAGGGTTGACTATGATGAGATCTTCTCACCAGTGGCCAAGATCAAGTCTATTTGGGTTATGTTAGCCATAACTGCATTTCATGATTATGAAATCTGGCAGATGGATGTTAAAATTGCTTTCCTTTATGGGAAGTTAGCTGAAGATGTTTACATGTGTCATCCAGAAGGTTTTGTGGATACTAAATACTCTAATAGAGTGTGTAAGCTTGAGAAATCAATCTATGGATTGAAGCAAGCTTCTCGCAGATGGAATCTTTGCTTTGATGAGAAGGTCAAAGAGTTTGGCTTCTTTAGGAGTGAGGATGAGTCATGTGTATATGTCAAAGCCAGTGGAAGTATAGTTAGTTTTCTAGTACTATATGTCGATGACATAATGCTCATAGGAAACGACGTTCCAACCTTGCAGGAAGTCAAGTCCTAGCTTGGAAAGTGTTTCGCTATGAACGATCTAGGAGAAGCTGCCTATATGTTGGGAATAAGGATTTTGAGAAATAGGAGTAGAAGACTAATTGGACTTAGTCAAAGTACTTACTTGGATAAAGTGTTAAATCGTTTTAGCATGGAGAATTCCAAGAAGGGAGAGCTTCCTATCCAAAGCAATACCAAGCTAAGTAAGACTCAGAGTTTGAGTTCCGATGCCGAGATAGCGAAAATGAGTCGAGTTTCATATGCTTCCATCGTTGGCTCGATCATATATGCTATGACATGTACTCTCCCTGATGTGGCTTTTGCTTTGAGCATGGTCGGCCGATATCAAGGGAACATGGGTAAAGCTCACTGGATAGCGGTAAAGAACATTCTTAATTATTTGCAAAGGAAAAAGGATTGGGCCCTTGTTCTTGGTGGCAGTGATGACTTGAGATTTATTGGTTATAGTGACGCCAGTTTTCAGACAGACCGAGACAATTTCCATTATCAGTCTTGTTGGGTGTTTACACTCAACGGAGGAGCAGTAACTTGGAAAAGTTCCAAGCAGGAGTCCGTGGCTGATTCAACATGTGAGTTAGAGTATATAGCCGCGAGCGAAGCGTCAAAGGATGATATATGGTTGAAGAACTTCATTGGAGACCTTGGAGTTGTGCCAGCCATAAAGGATCCCATGGAGATTTTCTATGATAATGAAGGAGCGGGTGCCTTGACCAAGGAACCAAGGGATCATGGAAGATTCAGGCATATCAACAAGAAATATTACTTCATCAGACATCGAGTAGAAGAAGGACTCCCCACCATCAAGAGGGTATCATCAGAAGAGAATTCTTCATATCCCCTCACCAAGGGTCTGAGTAGGATTAAGCACATTCAGCATGCGAGGAGCATTGGTCTGAAGGACAATATTAGTTTTAGTGATTAGATAGATATTTTAAAAACATGTAATGGATAAATGTAATTGACATCTGGTGATTATATAATGGATATTTTTATATAAGTATTGTTAGTATGTTTTTTCAATTGTTTATTTTGTGTTTCAACTTTGCGTGTATTACTTCCAAAATAATTGGATTAATCAAATTATCCACAGTCAATCATTCTTTGGAAGTAAGTAGTAAATTAAGACTATCATGAATTGGCTTGTAGATTGTCTAAGTGGTTAGAGATAGCAATGGTTTGCTACAATGTTTAGGAGTACTCCAGAAATGGGGATTTAAGTATTGGATTAAACCCACGCTCATTTGAATTACTTCATGGAATTCATCACCATTAATTTTGAGACGATAATATCATATGTCTTTAAGCCGAGATATATGACTTGTTGTTTACGAGTTGGTTGTGCACTGATAACGTGTAAATGCATCAGTAACTTGATGTTATAAAAGGCATTGTTGTGTATGATTTGATGAGTAAATAGTACACGCATATAAGTCAAAGTTTATCCGTTCCTTTTATCTCAAGGGGTAAAAGCAATATCTTGGGCCCCTCAATGATTTTGTGTTGACTTATGTGCTGGGTCCAGTCAGGACTAAATAGATGTGTTCAATTAAGTTCCTTGTCATACAAATCAGAAATCGGGAAACAAACTATTGGATAATGAGAATGATTATGTTACATGTCTTTTTCCACATGATATCTTGCAGAACAAAGGATTATATGATCCTTTATCTTAAGGACACGAATGACTGGGTCAGAGTTCGGCAGCGCTTTTAAGAGCTACGATTCCTAATCATATTCTGAAGTCATACTTGCAATTATAGTTATTAGACTTATCCAAGTGGGTGACTGTTAGATTAGGTGTTTAAGCCCATAACTATAATTAGTATGAACTTGATTTGATAGTAGCATGGTCCTTTTGGGTTGCCTTCACATTAGCAACTTGACACAATGACTTATTGAAATAGAGGTTAATGAATGATTTATTAATGTATTATAAGAATAATATATTAATTAGAAATCATATTATTTAATTAGTATTTGATCAGAAATTAATTTGAAATTAATTTTGGGATTAAAGGAACTGATTAAAAGAACGAGCATTGTTTTGTAGATCATTGATAGTTGCAAAATTGGGCTGCTTGACTACTTTTGGATGGAGTGGACGAAATCTATAGGGAGGCCCTATTGAATTTGTCCAAGGCTTCTTAGTAGGAGGTCCATGGGTTGCTTAAGCCCTAGGTAGGAAATTAGAGTTTCCTCCAGAAACCCTAGAAACCTACCAGCTATTTAAAGACCCCATGTCTTGTGATTTTCGGCCAATGCTTCCTTGAAGAAACCCTAGTCGAAATTCTAAGAGCTTTCTCATCTTTCCTTCTCATCGTCTTGCTACAAGTGTTTGTGAGCCATTAGAGATGCAACATTTGAGGCACTAAAGATTTCAAGAGTCAAGATCAATCAAGGAATTCTTGTTATTTCTATATAACAAGAAAGGTAATCTTCTTAACCCTTTTTTGTATGAATTTTGAATTATATATACTATATCTAGGGTTATTGCTTTGGAATTTCTTTTGCATATTCAATTAGTGAAAAACTTAGATCCAAAACAATTAGGTTTGCATGAACATATAGAATGTTGTTATGCTCAAAACCTATCACATTTTCAGTATGGTGTTCATGAGAGGATCTAGTTCTTGAGTTGGAGGCCAGGATTAACAGATGATGAAATCCGTGAGTTGATCGCTACTAAGGTAGCTACTACTATCCAGGGTGCCATCCTCGAGGTTTTGGGTCTATCAAGACCGTTATGATTGAGTTTTTTGATGAGAGGTACGTCGATGTGTCTGAGGCTGTTGTTGCTGCAAGGATTCAGGGGAGAAGATTATTCTGGTATCAGGACTTCAACAACATGAAGCCCCCAAAGTTTAACAGGGTCAAGGAAACGATTGTGGCGATGAGGTAGTTATCTGATGTGGAGGGCTGCTTATTCACATGTGTCGTGCGTGGATGACCATAAGGTCAGGTGCGACTTGAGCCTTCTTTGGTTAGGGGTGAGGATTGGTGGAGGCTAGTGACTGGCACTTATTCTCCTATGGAGAGGGTTGCAATAACTTGGGAGCAGTTCTCTGAGATGTTCCACACTATGTATGTTCCCTTGGTGTAGAGATAGAGGTTGTCTCAGGAGTATCTCTCTTTGAGACAGATGACATAGATAGTGAGAGAGATCACCTAGATGCTTACTGAGAGGGCTATCTTCTTTCCAGAGTATGCTTCATCAGAGCAGGCTCAAATCTCACCATAATTGATCATGCTCAAGACCTAGATTAGGGACTTTGTGTCTACCCAACGATACAGTAAAATCACCGAGCTTCAGAGTGCCTTGAGGAGGCGAGAGATTGAGATTGAGAATCAGAGTAGGGAGTAGAGGCAAGCTCCCATTCAGTCACAGCCTGCAACAAAGTGGTTCAAGTCTGATGATTCACGATCATGAGGTCAGAGGGGCTGGACTTGTTGTTAGATAAGGCGTCTAAGTCCATAACTATATTTGATATGTACTTGACCCGATTTGGCATGGTCCATTTGGGTTGCATGGCATCAGAACAATTTGGATAGACTTTATAAGTTCTAATATATTAATATGAGTTATTTAATTAGTATTGATCAAGAATTAGTTTGGAATTAATTTTGTGATCAAAAGTGACTAATTAAATAAATGGGGATTGATTTGGTAAATCATTCATTCTTATATAGTGGGCTTATGATCCACAGTTCTTCATGATGCGCTAAACCCATGTGGTTACCCATGGATACTCCATGGAAGTTAAGACCCATGGATCATGAGGAATACGGAAAGGAATGAGTTACATGGTGTAACCCTAACATGTACACTATATAAAGAAGTCTCATACTTGTAAAATTGGCACTTAAGAGATATTAGTGAGGCCTAGCCGAGTTTGGTACAATAGATTCTTCTCTCAAGTTATTTCAATTGTTGGTGGTGTTGTGTGAAGCATTTGCGGCATCACATTTGGGGTGCTAGACTCAAAAATGTCTTAATGAAACCAAGCAACAAGAAAGGTACGTCATTCTACTAGTTTGTATATTACATTTACCCCAATCATATGCTAGTTAGAATCAAACCTTGGAAAAAGAATGTTTGCATGTATAATAGAGAAAACATAGATCTAAGGTTTCTAGGGTTGCATGCACACCATAGGAGTGTTAGAATGCTCAAAACCCATCACTTGTGGCAAGTGCGACAAGGTTCATGAGCGTGTTTTTCGATCTTCTTCTGGATGCCACAAGTATGTCAAGAAGGGTCACTATGCGAGGGATTGTTACCAGCAGGCCCCGGTACCGATCACTAAGATTTGTTACCATTATGAATAGGTGGGCAATGTGAATTCCCAATGTCCCTTTCTTAATGGAAAGCCGGTGCAAGCTCTAGACTCGGCTAATTTGAGGATCACAGATGGACGCCAGGGTAGGGCAAAGCCCCCGAGGGCTCGAGGTCATGCTTTCTAGATCACAAAAGAATAAGCCAGGGCGGCGCTGGACGTCATTACTGGTATGTTTTCATTTATTATTCTATTAAATTATTTTATGTTATGCTTATGTTTATGATTATTCTAGGTACATTCTTAGTGAATTCCCTGCCTGCTCTTGTGCTTTTTGATTCGGGTGTGAGTCTGTCATTTGTGTCTCAGTCCTTTAGTAGGAGTTTTGATATGTCTCTTGGAGAGTTGGAGTGCCCGTTGTAAGTTTCCGTCACCAACGAGCATGGGGTTTCTACATTGAGCGTTTATCAAGGTTGTGCTATGGAGATTTTCGGGGTGTCTTACCTGATTAATCTGATCCCTATCCCTATGAGGGATGTTTACATGATAGTGGGGATGGACTGGTTGAGCAGGTTTTGTGCGATATCAATTGTGAGGGGGAAGCGGGTGGTAGTTCGAAACCTAAGTGGGGGAGAACTGATTATTTATGGAGAGGGTACCAGGGTTGGAACAGCCTTTTGTTTTGCTGCCAGGGCTCGACAGTATTTACATCGTGGATGTATGGGTTACCTCGTGTATGTGGTTGACACTCAGGTCAAGAAGGAGGTCTCAGTTTCGGATGTGCCCGTAGTCAAGGAGTTCCCACATGTGTTTCCAGAGGAATTACCAGGTGTGCCTCCTGAGCGGCAAGTTGAGTTGAGGATCGATTTGGTCCCCGGGGGGACTCAACGAGTGCATGTGAAAACTCATCCTGCTCGTCGAGTAGGTTCATGCACTCGACGAGTATGATGCCCTGAGTGCGGAATTTCGAGTTTTAATGCTGGAATTGGACTAGGATCAATACCCTAAACTATTTTTAGATTGTTAAACCTGTTTTTGACGTGGTAATGATTGTGCTTATCCAATTTCAAAGACAATTGTCAAAGTTTCAAGTTTTATATTAAGTTCATATGATTTGTGAAAATTGTTGATATGAATTATGCATGCTTATGAGTTTTGTTAGATCATATAAATTATTTGAGATGCTTGTTAGTTTAATTGTTGATCTAAATGCATTTTAATGGACTCCATAACTTGTCCTCAAGTTATATAATTCCAAGAGTTTTTTCATTAAAACTCCTAAATTATAGAAATGAAAGGTTTTGAATAGTTTCAAAACATGAACTCAAGTTTTGGAATTTGTAAAGTCACTTTAGAAAACTTGGATTCCAATCCCTAAAATTTTAAAAGTTTAAAATTCAACCCTTATACTATTATATTATTAAAAGTCTAATAATTATATATATATATATATATATATATATATATATATATATATATATGTATAAGATCAAGCCAATCTTACCGTTAGTAGGCCTCATTCACGAAGCTGGTCTATAAGTGGGGTATAAGGTTGTTGCCTATAAAATGTCAGCTTAATGGGTGTCCACTCTCACCCACCACTTCCTTGACTGGTGGAGGGTCGTTAGCCGAATGGGTAGGACAAGGACTATGATTCTCAATAAAAGTATAATGATAAATATAAAGGAACTAAACCTTTTATAAATTCCCAATCTTAGTTACTTTAGGAAAATGTGAAATTGATGCTAACCCATGAAATTATACTTTGCACCTTGCTAAAGTCGTTAGTGGAGCGTGTGTGGTTAACCGACACACTAACTTGGACTTAACAAGGGTGGCAAAGGGTGGCTTAAGGTTTATCATAGATTGGTGGAGCGTGTGTGGTTGACCGACACATCGATTTGGTGATAAAATTAAGAGTACCAAGTTAATTTGCATCTTTATTCACACCTTGTTTGTGATCCTCGGTATCCCAGTAACAAACTTGAAGGGAATAATCGAGATTTAAACATGCCGTTGAATTTTTCAATGAATCTCAAAAGATCTGGGAGTTTCAAACCAATTAAAACCTAATAATCTATTTCATTTTTCATGGTGGAAATTGGTAAATCGTCATCACTACAAGAAAAAAGGCCTTTTACGACGCGCAAAATACGACGCTCATTGATCTATGTTACGCAAAGGAGAGTGACATTAGAAAAATGTCATCTCTTCAAAAAATTTAAGGATAGAAGACACGCATTATTGCGCGCCCTTAAATTAGTGTCTAAAAAAAAAACACGGAGGGCACCTATAATAAAATGCGCGTCGTCTAACGATGTCGCTTTATAATTTTTAATGGAACGCGCGTTCCATCCTTTAACAGTAGGGGGAAATGAAATTCTGAAAAAATTAAAAATCCCGCCTTCCTTTTTTTTCTCCTTTCCCTCTTGCCCTGGACGCTCCTTCCTTCCCCCTCCCGACATTGACTGCTGCTTACTGCTTCCCTCACTTCTACCTACTGGAACCACCATATCTCCCACTCGATGTTGAAATTGTTAGAAAAAGCCCTAATTATACTCTCAAGTCTAAATACAGAAAAAATAGAAGATGGTGAAGAAGTAGCAGTAGAAAAAGCCCTAATCGGAGGTGGTCCTGTTCTTCATTGTTTCTTCGATGTTGAAATTGTTAGAAAAAGCCCTAATCGGAGGTGGTCCTGTTCTTCCTCCCACCACGATTCCCAGCTTTTGTTCGCCGGAACACCGATTCCACCGTGGTTTCTGATCCACGCTGACCAGTCGTCCCAGTCTTCAACGATTTTCTGCCATTCAAATCCGGATGGGTTGAAAAGAAAAGGGGCGAACAGCCACGACACGACTAGGAACCACATTGAGATGGTTAGGTGGCTCTGTATTTGGCGCCGCCGTGGAGAATTGTGCGACCGAAATAGTGAAGTTTGGTGCCAAGAGAGAAGGTGAAGAAGACAGCGGAGAGCTGGAGGTTCATGATTATTAGGTCACCGAGTGCAGTTTTGAAGCCTCTTTCGAGTCCGATCTCCATAATCATCGGTAACGCCATTAAAAGACCAAGTTGAACTACAGATTGAGAAGCCATGGCTGCTTTCAAAGGTTTATCTCCTTGCATCTTTGCTGATTTCATAATCGCTTTTTCTAATCCACTTAAACAGAGATATAATCTCCCGTATAAAAACGCATACACAGTAAGCATCACCATCTGAAACATAAGATAATTTGTCATTTTCTTTAGACTTTAAACTGTTAGACACACACACACACACACACACACATATATATATATATATATATATATATATATATATATATATATATACAGATATTAATTAATTTACCATTGAGCTAACGTCGTCCTACTTCCTAGATGGTGTTTGTGTGTGCATAGACACACACGAATGTGGAGTCTCCAAATCTGTTGATATCATAGACAGCATCATAAAGGATCCTTCAAGGGCACAATTGCTAAAGTTTTTCATGTCTGATGGAGATCTTTCAAAAGAACTTGATGACAGATTTGGCTCTTAGTGTGGGGATATTTTGGTCTTGATTGTTATTAGAACTTTTTAACTTTTAACTTTTATGATTTAATAATGATTTATTCCTATTTTTATTTTGTAACAGGCTTCGGTTCCCACGAACGAATCTGATAATGATTGACCAGGTTCAACAAAGTCAAACGTTCATATTTTGATGGAGGTAAATACCAGAATACAAAATGAAACTAAAAACAATAGTTTATAAAATGAAAATGATCCTGTATTTACAAAACCAATAACAATCGATACATCAATATGTACAACAACTTACATTACAATGAACCTGTATCGTTAACCATTCAAAATTGACATTGAAGAAACAATGAAAAGTTTTTACCTTTTGTTACTTCTCTAACTCGGTTTAAGCAAAAATTCACCTTTTTTTTTTACTGGGATTGCAGCTGTGCACTTACAGTGGGCAGGAACATTTTACCAAAGAAAAGAAGGAAGAATGATTTCAAGAGGAATTGGAATTGTGATCATCTGCGACTAATGTGGATATTTGACCTTGATTGACAAAGTCAATCTTGTTTAATCTCAAACAGCAAAGAATTTTCTCGGGTAATTCTTCTGGTTTTTGAGCCTGTATGTTTTTTTAACAAGAAAAAATATTAGGGAGGGAAAAAGTTGTAATAGTTTGAAAGTACATCAACAATTCATGATTAGATTTAGATTACCTGAATTGTTAAGCCGAGATTCATAATCCCGTGTTTTAGACGTTCACGAAATGCATCCAATCCTTTTCTTGCTATGTAACTAAATCGATGAATATCAAGGTAAATTTCAAAGTAATTTGATCCCTTAAAGAAGTTGTGTTGGGGGCGTGAGAACATGGTTGCATATAATCAACAGAGTGAAGGGGACAAAAATATTAGTACTACTACTCCTCCTGTTGTTGCTGCACAAAGCAAACCAAATCTGAAAAAGATTCAAATGATGTCTAAAACAACAGGTGAAGATAATATTCAAAGCATAAAAACTTATGTTACTGAATTAAAAGAACGTGTGTCAAAGTTACAATACCAAAAACAGCTACTTGTCTGCCAGGTTAGTTACAATTTAGAAAGAAAGTAAGTTTTTACTAAAATTCCGAAAATGCCCTTTGTAAAATTATTGTTTTGGTTTGAACAGGCATTTGAGGTAGAGGAAGCAAACGATGGTGGTGGTGGTGGGGCCTCTGATGAGACGGATTTTGTGGAGGAAATGGAATATCCTATCATGCCACGTCACCTTGTGTTATGTCAGGTACCTATGGAACAAGCTTGTACTCCTCGAATAATAGTATTGCAATCACTCATATTACCATAAATTTCAATCCTATAGACTTACAATGCAATTTCGTTCTAGGTATAATTCCATCAATGATATACAACCAATAAAACTACTTTTGTCAAACACATATATGTACACCACACTAACGACACACCTGTTGGATTAGGGTCTGATACGTGTTCTACAGGTGTATAATCGTACTGCCATCCCACTGGATTCATCCCCGTTGCTTTCTTTCTTTTTACATTTGGCAATGTCGGCTATCTACGTGTCATTTCCTACAAAATATCCGTTTGTGATAATAATTGAAAAATAAAATAAAAATAAAAAAACTCTTTTATAAAAATGTATGGGCCGAACAAGAAAGAGTGCATTTTAATTGATTCATCAATTAACTTTTTTTTTATAAGGTGTAAGTTAATTATCGTTCGATATAATCGACTTTGATCGATAAAAGTTGAAATGCAATAAATATGATCAAGGTTTTCTAGAGATAATGCATAATTAAAAGGTTCCCTAAATAATGTACTGATGAAACGTGGCTTTCGCATGTCGGCATACGTTTTTGTTTGACTAGATGGGCTTTCTTGGTTAACCACTTAATCTGGACAGCTTAGTGTATCAAAACACCAACCCTTCCCCTACTTTCCCTTAATATTTTTTCCACCAACTTCTCTCATGTTAAAATTGATGATGATTATGAAATCTGTTTGTTGGGATGTAAGGGTAAAATGGTCATTTGGTCTTAGGGGCTGTTTTATAGTTGCTAACCATTCAGCCACTTTACCATACAAGACTTGATGGGAAAATAAAAGAAAAAAGAAACAGTCCCTGAATTATTTGTATTGATTCATGATTGATACCTTGTGTTTTCCCATTCCAGGTAACAGTTTCCAATTCGAATCCAAACATAGTAATGGTTGGATTTCGTGTCCCTGTGGGGAACACATTAGCAAACCATATACCCTCTGAGATAACAATTTTCCAAAGAGTTATAAAACTAGACGAAGGCATGAGGTCATGGTATGACATCCCATTTACAGTTGCAGAATCCCTTTTAGCTAATGAAGAAATTACAATCTCCATAGGAACAACTTTCAACAGATCAACTTTACCAAGAATAGACACTTTAGAAATTTATGGTAGAGTAAAGGATGAATTTGGTTGGAAGGAAAAAATGGATGCAGTACTGGACATGGAGGCACGTGTGCTTGGTAGCAGTTCTTGGGTTTCAGGATCTGGGAAAAAACGTTGCATTGGTCAAGTTACTCCTATTGAAGAACAGGTTGTTTCAAGCCGTTTTGCCTAAATGAGAAATATATTATCAAGTACACAAGTCACTTCTCTACTTCAGTTTTTTATATTATGCTTTTACTAATTTACAATCACAGGGACAACAGATGCAAATGAGGAATCTTCACGATCACATGCCATTCTTCGTTTATAAATCTTGCAGGAAATGAAAGAGGTGCAGATACAACTGATAATGATAAGAAAACAAGGTAAAGGTTGGAATATAGAATGGAATGGAATGGAATGAGTCATTCCTTCCATTTCTTCCCTCTCTATTTTTCTCTCTCTCTTTTATTCTAATGATCAAAGTTCTTGTTTTTAATATCAGTTTCCCTGTTCTCTTTTATACTTGATGCACCTTTTATTTGCAGGCTTGGCCTGTGCGTACTCCAAGGCCTGTTGCTTTCAAGCTTGTTGCTGATACCCCTCTTCTTACTGGACAGGTAAGTTTCAAATCTTTTTGTTGTGGATTTCTTATAGTTTCTTTTTGTTGTGGATTTCTTATAGTTTAATTAGCTTCTTAAATCAAAGAGTATAAAGCTTTCCTAATGTGTTCTAATAATTAAGAAAATGGTGTTTTTTTGAAAAATGCTTCTCAATTTATCTTATTCGGAAGAATGGAGAATTGGCCTCAAATCATATGTTTTTTTTCCAGTAACTTCCACTTCCTTCATGGGTTTGTAACAATACTGATGGACTTTGCTATTTTGTTGTATGGTGTATTACCTTGGATATAATTTGTTTTTACAGTTTTCTCTTTTTATTTAATTTAAATTTGGATATAAGTTTGTAACACATGGGATTTATGATTGCAACAAACAATCTTTCTTTTCTTTCCAGACATGATTAAAGGCATGTTTTTGGCTGTAGTTATTGGACCACCTATTGTGGTTGCCATCATTTTAATAGTACAGGTATTATTCTATCTCTGAGAAATTTCATTTGCCATGTCATCAAAAGTTGCCAGATGGACTATTATCTTTCATGTTTGAGTTGGTTCTCAACTTGTAGAAGAATAACATAAAATATTTTGGCATCTGAGTGTAAAAAATAATATTTGAACTCATAAGTTCCTTAATAATACTTTATTGTGTTACATGTACTTTATTACTTACTCATAATATATAATTCAATCTGATTATTGATTATGTTTGGTGAGATCATGTTCTCTGTTCTTGATGCTGCATCTGATAGGGAACCAAAAGTGAGGAATTTTTTCCCCCTGACACTTGAAATAACAAGGTAAGGAGAGCATTCTAAACATTCTGGAAACATTAAAAGAAGAGGGAAATAGGGTGTTGTTCAATGCTTTAGCTGTGTTTGCTCTAAGGGAGATCAACTTATCAAAAGTAAGTTACTGTTTCACCCTTTTATTTAATATTTTTGTGATTGAATGAAAGTCTTAATGAAAGTAATTGACAACCCTTTCTCTGTAAATGATGTTGTGATTGTGGGAGAGGTGTTGTGTTTTTCTCTGTTGCTAAGTAACCTTCTCAACAACAACATTCTACTTAAGCAGGTGAGTAATCAAGATTAAGGGAGACTTGTAATCATGTTTGACATTCCTTTCCAGTAAGAAATAGAGTTGTATGATTATTTGTTAGTTTTATAGGAATGTATAACCCATGTTAGCAATGTATTATTTTTGTTTAACATTTGAATGATTCTTTGTATGACATTACAATTTGTGTAATTTATTTTATTTTTTGAGTATGAAATTTTATTTTATATTATGCAATGGATTGTATTTTTTGTATATGGTATTTTATTTCTATTATGAGAAATTAAATGAAAATTTAATTTAAAAATTAATAAATATATAAATTTATTTTTTTAAAACATTTAAATTTACGATACGCAAAAATGTGTGTCATCTTCATTTATGACATGGCCTTTCTTGACAGGGGCTTTCTTGATACGCATTGCGTGTCATTAACACGCGCGTCGTAAGGTTACGACACGCGAATGCGTGTCATCTTCCTTTATGACAGGGCCTTCCTTGATACGCATTGCATGTCGTAAACGCGCGTCGTAATTGCGCGTCGTAAATAAGCGTCGTAAATGCGCGTCGTCTCTCTTTATGACAGGGCCTTCCTTGACACGCATTTGCGCGTCGTCTGAGCCTTTTACGATGCGCAATGAGCGTCGTAAAAGGCCTTTTTTCTTGTAGTGCATTTACCTACCTTTAAATATTTTGTAGCTTGGATTATGGCATCCCTCTTCCAAGTTATAAAATATTGTGTTGTGTCTTAGCCTTAATATTTTATTTGGGTGTCTTATTACGGATTCTATATCTAATCTAAACTTGTTCTTCTTCCTTTTCAGATGTCTTCCAACAATGTTGCTTCTTGCTCAAACCCTACTGGCTCTTTCTCTCTCATGAACCTTTGTGGGAGAGTCATCTTTGATGGAACTAATTTCAATTATTGGATTAGGAACATAAGGATGGTCACTCGTTATGAGGACAAGAAATATGTCCTCGACAAGGAGCTTAAGGTCATCGATGAGTCATCTGCTACTCCCGAGGAGATTGCTGAGTACTCTAGCCGTGAGAAGGATGCCACTAAGGTAACTTGTATCATGTTGGCTACCATGACAGCAGAACTCCAGAAATCCTATGAAGATTTCTACCCTTATGAGATGCACCAGGACCTGATGGAAAGATACCATCGGAGTGCTCAATCATCACCTCCATGATAACAACAAAAATGAAGGATGGAGATTCTATCACGGGCCACCTATAGCAAATGGAAAGATTTGTGGACCGTTTGCTAAAGTTAAATGTGAACTTTGATGAGGAGTTAGCGATAGATATTATTCTACACTCCTTACCCACGTGTTATGATCAGTTCTGCATGACCTATCATATAAACAAGGAGGAGGTTTCACTTAGCAAAATTCAAGGACTTTTGAGGACTGCTGAAAGTAGTCTCAAAGGTAAGAATATTGTTGCTACTCCTACCATCGCCCATGTTCTGGAAATCGGGCAAGGTAAAGGGAAAAAGTGGAAGAACCCTTATAAGGGTACCAAGGGAAAGTCTCTTGATGGCTCCTCTTTGAGTGGAACCAAAGGTGGTTCTGCCACTCCCTATTTTAACCCGAAGGATGCTCAATGCTTCTACTGTCAGGAAAAGGGCACTGGAATCGAAGCTGCCCCAAGTACTTGCAGGATGTTAAAGATGGGAAAATGAAAACCACCCATGCAGGTATTTACACTATATTGTCTAATAACTCACCACATACTAATTTTTGGGTCCTTGATACAGGGTGTGGAATTCACATTTGTTCTGATTTGCAGGGTCTAAAAATAAGTGAGGATGTGGAGCACAAGAAGATAAACTTGATCATGGGGAATAAGAAAGCTTCACATGTCACCAAGATTGGAGTTTACTCTTTATTGCTTAGTAGTGGGTTAATATTAGATTTGAATAAATGATGTTACTCGTCTAAAATGGCGAGAAATATTATTTCCTTTCATGGTTTGTACAAACAAGGATTTACTTTTTCATTTGATAATGAATGTGGTGGTATTAATGCTTTTTATAATGGTGTTTTTTATTTTAAAGCATTACCTTGTGATGGTGTATATGAAATTGTGTCGGTTGTAGACAACTTAGGAAATAAGGTATTGCATATTGAATCTTCCACTAGTTTAGATAAGGCATCCTTGTGGCATTGTCATCTTGGACATGTCAATAAGAAGCGCATAGGCCAACTCCAAAAGGCTGGAGTCTTGGAGTCATTTGACATAAAGTCATATGATAGTTGCGAATCTTGTTTACATGCAAAAATGACTAAGTCACCCTTCAATGGTACTTGTGCTAGGGGTGAGGATTTGTTGGATCTCATACACACGAATCTATGTAGGCACTTTAGAACAACCACAATGGATGCTAACCGCTTCTATGTGACTTTTACTGATGATTACAGTAGATATGGCTATGTCTACTTAATCAAGCATAAGTCAAAAACCTTTGAGAAATTCAAAGAGTTTAAACAAGAAGTGGAGAATCAGTTGGGCAGGAAGATAAAGACGCTTCGATCCGATCGAGGTGGTGAGTATCTTAGTATCGAGTTCCTTGACTATCTTAAGGAATGTGGAATTGTTTCACAATTAACACCTCCTAGGACACCATAGCTGAATGGCATAGCTGAGAGGCGCAATCAAACCTTGTTAGACAGGGTTCGTTCCATGATGAGTCGAGCTTCGTTACCAGTCTCATTATGGATGTATGCCTTAGAGACTGCTGTCCATATCCTTAATCGAGTCTCTACCAAGAAGGTTGCCAAAACACCTCACAAGATGTGGACTGGGAAAGTTCCCACTTTAGACCACATCAAGATTTGGGGTTGCGAGGCTTTTGTAAGGTGCAAGACTCACGACAAGCACAAACCTTGAAGTGAGCGCTATATTTTCATCGGCTACCCACAGAAATCCTTTGGTTATCTCTTCTACAGACCGAGTGACAATGTTGTCTTCGTGGCGAGGAGATGAGTCTTTCATGAGAGAGAATTCATAAGCCAAGGAAACAAATGGAGGCAAATTGACTTGAAGAACTTCAAGAGTCAAGCGGTGAAGGAACCTCAAACACTAGCAATCAACCTGAGGAGGAAACTCATGTTGAGCCGATTAATGAGTCCATACCTCTGAGGTGTTCCACAAGAGTTAAGAGCACACCTGATTTTTATTATGGTTTTCATATTACTACAGAAGGTGATGCATTTATCAGTGATAGTACACTAGTAAATCTGGCTGAACCTAACAACTTTATGGAAGCCATGGCAGGCCCAGAGTCCGCCAAATGGAAAGAGGCTATGGACATCAAGATTCAGTCCATGTATGAAAATCAAGTTTGGAACTTGGTTGACAATGTACCGGGTCATAAGAAACTCGGGTGCAAATGGATCTTCAAGAAGAAGACTAACATGGATGGGAATGTACACACTTATAAGGCGCGACTGGTTGCGAAGGGTTTTACTCAAACTCCGAAAGTTGATTATGATGAAACCTTCTCACCAATAGCGAAGATCAATTCTATTAGGGTTATGCTAGCCATTGTTGCATTTCATGATTATGAAATATGGCAAATGGATGTCAAAATCGCTTTCCTTAATGAAAAGTTGGCTTAGGATGTTTACATGAGTCAACTAGAGGGTTTTGTTGATGCAAAGTACCCTAATAGAGTGTGTAAGTTTAAGAAATCCATCTATGGATTAAAACAAGCATATCGCAGATGGAATCTTTGTTTTGATGAGAAAGTCAAAGAGTTTGGCTTTTCGAGGAGCGAGGACGAATCATGTGTATATGTTAAGGCTAGTGGGAATATAGTTAGCTTTTTGGTATTGTATGTGGATGACATACTACTCATAGGAAATGACATCCCAACCTTGCAGGAGGTTAAGTCCTGGGTTGGGAAGTGTTTCGCAATGAAAGACCTTGGAGAAGTTGCCTATATCCTAGGGATAAGGATATCGAGAGACAGGGGTAAGAGACTAATTGGAGTAGTCAAAGTACCTACTTGGATAAGGTGTTGAAAAGATTCAGCATGCAGGATTCCAAGAAAGGTGACTTAGTGATCCAGAGTAACGCCAAACCGAGTAAGACTCATAGCCCGAGTACATAGGCTGAGATAGCTGAGATGGGTCAAGTACCATATGCTTCCGCTGTAGGCTCGATCATGTATGCTATGACTTGTAATTGCCTTGATGTGGCCTTTGCTTTAAGCATGGTCAGCATATATCAAGGGAATCATGGCAAGGCTCACTAGACTGCGGTGAAGAACATTCTCAAGTACCTGCGGAGGACTAAGGACTGGGTCTTTACCCTTGGTGGGAGTGATGACTTGAGAGTAGTGGGGTATAGTGACGCTAGTTTTCAGACTGATAGGGATAATTTCCGCTCTCAGTCGGGCTGGGTCTTTACCCTAAATAGAGGAGCAATTACTTGGAAAAGTTCCAAGAAGGAGACAGTGGCTGATTCAACTTGCGAATTGGAGTATATAACAGCAAGCGAGGCGGAGAAGGAGGCAATATTGCTGAAGAACTTCATTGGAGACCTTGGAGTTGTACAAGCTATAAAGGAGCCAATGGAGATTTTCTGTGATAATGAGAGTGCAATTGCCTTAGCCAAGGAACCAAGGGATCACGACAGATCTAGGCAAATTGATAGAAAATACCACTTCATTAGACATCGGATAGAAGGAATCCTCTTGGAAAAAAGGGTATCATCGGTTGAGAACCCAACAGATCCCCTCACGAAGGCACTATGTAGGGTTAAGCATTTACAACATGAAAGGCGCATTGGGCTGAAGGATGATATTAGTTTTAGTAATTAGATAGCTTTCGAAACTTGTAATAGTTGAAATGTAATTGACATATGATGTTTAAATAAAAGGTGTTTTATTTACTAGTATGATCATGTCTTGTGTCAATCATTTACTATTGTTTCATTTTGCATGTTTTGAGTTCCAGAATAATTATGTTATGGGATATCATATTATTCAAACGATCAACAGTCGATCATACTTTGGAAGTAGGTATTGAAATAAGATTGTCATGAATTGGGTTTGTAGATTTGTTTGAATTGTATTAAAAATAGCAATTGTTGTTGCAACATTCATGAGTGCTCATAAGTTCTGAGTATTGGATTCAACCCACGCTCACTTGTATCACTTCATGGAATTTATCTCGAGTGATCATGAGACGGTAATATCATATAATCCTTCAAACCAAGAGATATGAGTTGTTGACTATGAGTTGGTTATACATTGATAATACGAAAACGCATCAGTAACTTGATGTTATAAAATGTGTTGTTGTGTACAATTTGATGATTAGTCAGTACAAGCATATGAGTCAAAGTTTATCTATTCCTTTTAGTCCTTGGAGGATTAAAAGCGATGTCTTGGGCCCCTCGATGATTTTGTTTTGACTTATGTGTCGGGCCCGGTCAAAACTTAATTGATGTGTTCGATTAAGTTCTATATCAAACAAGTCGGAAATCGGGAAACCAACTGCTGGACAATAAGTACGACGTTGTTCCATGTATTTTTCCGACTGATATCTTGAATAAAGGATTATATGATCACTTATCTAAAATGGCACAACTTAGTTCCGCGAGACTTTGAAAGAGTTACGATTGTTGGTCCGATCCTGAAGTCATACTTGCAGCTCTAGTCATTAGACTTATCCAAGTGGGAGACTGTTGGATAAGGTGTCTAAGTCCATAACTATATTTGGTATGTACTTGACCCGATTAAGCATGGTCCATTTGGGTTGCATGGCATCAGAACAATATGGATAGACTTTTGTGAGAAGATGATATTTATGGTTTATTAATATATTATAAGTTATAATATATTAATATGAATTATTTAATTAGTATTAATAAAGAATTAGTTTGGAATTAATTTTGTGATCAAAAGACACCAATTGAATAAATGGGGATTGATTTGGTAAATCATTCATTCTTATATAGTGGGCTTATGATCCATAGTTCTTCATGATGGGCTAAACCCATGTGGTTACCCATGGATACTCCATGGAGGTTAAAACCCATGGATCATGAGGAATATGGAAAGGCATGAGTTACATGGTGTAACCATAATATGCACACTATATAAAGAAGCCTCATACTTGTAAAATCGGCACTTAAGAGATACAAGTGAGGGCTAGTCGATTTTGGCGCAATATATTCTTCTCTTAAGTTATTTCAATTGCTGGTGGTGTTGTGTGAAGCATTTGAGGCATCACATTTAGGGTGCTAGGCTCACAAAGTCTTAAGGAATCCAAGCTACAAGAAAGGTATGTCATTCTACTAGTTATTATAATACATATACCCCAATCATATGCTAGTTAGGATGAAACCTTGGAAAAAGAAAGTTTGCATGTATAATAGAGAAAACATAGATCTAAGGTTTCTTGGGTTGCATGCACACCATAGGAGTGTTAGAATGCTCAAAACCCATCACTTGTGGTAAGTGCAACAAGGTTCATGAGCGTGTTTTTCGATCTTCTTCTGGATGCCACAAGTATGGCAAGAAGGGTCACTATGCGAGGGATTGTTACCAGCAGGCCCCGGTACCGATCTCTAAGATTTGTTACTATTGTGATTAGGTGGGCAATGTGAATGCCCAATTTCCCTTTCTTAATGGCAAGCCGGTGCAAGCTCTAGACTCGGCTACTTTGAGGATCACAAATGGACGCCAGGGTAGGGCAAAGCCCCCGAGGGCTCGAGGTCATGCTTTCCAGATCACAGAAGAAGAGGCCAGGGCGGCGCTGGACGTCATTACTGGTATGTTTTCATTTATTATTCTATTAAATTATTTTATGTTATGCTTATGTTTATGATTTTGCTAGGTACATTCTTTGTGAATTCCCTGCCTGCTCTTGTGCTTTTTGATTTGGGTGTGAGTCTGTCATTTGCGTCTCAGTCCTTTAGTAGGAGTTTTGATATGTCTCTTGGAGAGTTGGAGTGCCTGTTGTAAGTTTCCGTCACCAACGAGCATGGGGTTTCTACATCGAGCGTTTATCGAGGTTGTGCTATGGAGATTTTCGGGGTGTCTTACCTGATTAATCTGATCTCTATCCCTATGAGAGATGTTTTCATGATAGTGGGGATGGACTGGGTGAGCAGGTTTTGTGCGATATCAATTGTGAGGGGGAAGCGGGTGGTAGTTCGAAACCTAAGTGGGGGAGAACTGATTATTTATGGAGAGGGTACCAGGGTTGGAACAGCCTTTTGTTTTGCTGCTAGGGCTCGACAACATTTACAGCGTGGATGTATGGGTTACCTCGTGTATGTGGTTGACACTCGGGTCGAGAAGGAGGTCTCAGTTTCGGATGTGCCCATAGTCAAGGAGTTCCTACATGTGTTTCCGGAGGAATTACCAGGTGTGCCTCCTGAGAGGCAAGTTGAGTTCAGGATCGATTTGGTCCCCGGTATGGCCCCGATTGTTAAGTCATCGTACCGATTAGGACCACCAGAGATGCAAGAGTTATCCTCTCAGATTCAAGAGCTATTGGGCAAGTTGTTTATTAGACCGAGCAGTATGCCTTGGGGGGTAAGGATCTTGTTAGTCATGAAGAAGAAGGATGGGTCTCACAGCATGTGTATTGATTATCTAGAGTTGAACAAGTTAACACTGAAGAATTGTTACCCACTTCCGTTGATTGATAACCTCTTCAATTAGTTGTAGGGTGCATATTGGTTCTCTAAGATTGATTTGAGGCCAGGGTATCACTAGATGAGGGCAAGAGAGGATAACGTGGAGAGCATATCGTTTCAGACTCGTTATGGTCATTACGAGTTCATGGTGATGTCGTTTAGGCTCACCAATGCACCTACGACATTTATGGATTTGATAAATCGAGTGTGCAGGCCGATGCTCGATCGATCAATTATTGTTTTCATAGATGATATTATGGTCTATTCAAAGTCCAGGGCTCAACATAGGGAGCACCTTCAAGATCTTTTGGGGGTTTTGAGGCAAGAACGACTATATGCCAAGTTCTTGAAGTGAGAGTTTTGGTTACGGGAGGTCGAGTTCTTAGGACACCTCATTAACTAGAATGATATTTTGGTCGACCCGGCCAAGATTGAGACTGTTATGCAGTGGGAGGTATTGGAGTATCCCTTAGAGATCAGGAGTTTTCTAGGTTTAGCAGGGTATTATCAGAGATTTATTCAAGATTTCTCCAAGGTTGTTGTACTCCTCACTCGTCTAACGAGAAAGGGCATGGATTTTTGCGGGGGGGGGGGGGGGGGGGGGGGGGGCTAAGGAACATGAAGCATTCGAGATATTGAGACAGAAGTGATGTGAGGCCCCACTGTTGACTCTTTCTAAGGGTGTTGAGGATTTCATTGTATATTTTGATTCATCAATCACCGGTTTGGGGGTAGTACTCATATAGAGAAGGATGGTGATTGCTTATGCTTCTATGAATTTGAAGTTGCATGAGGTTCGATATCCGACACGTGATCTGGAGTTGGGAGCGGTGGTGTTTGCCCTCAATATTTGGCGGTATTATCTATATGGGATCCGGTGTACCATGTACATAGATCACAAGAGTTTGAGATATCTCATGATTCAACCGAATATGAACATGAGACAACGTAGGTGGCTTGATGTGGTCAAGGATTATGACTATGATATTCTGTACTACCACCTGAGGAAAGCGAATATGGTCGCTGATACTTTGAGCCACAAGTCGGCTGGTTCTTCTATTGAGAGCTTATGTGTGAGGATTTCGATCAATTCACCACTTCTGGATTTGATTAAAGAGGCTCGGGTCGAGGGAATCAAGAAAGAGAATTGGAGGCAGGAGTGAATTAGGGGTGAGATCGACAAGTTTTCTACCGATAGTCGTGGATTATGGAGCCGCTGCGGTTGGGTTTGGGTATCAGGTTATGGCTGGATTAGACAGACTCTGCTGGAGGAGGCGCATAAGTCCAGATTTTCGATACACCTTGGAGCCACCAATATACATCAGCATTTGCGACTTAGTTACTGGCGGTCGTGTATGAAGATGGAGATAGCCTGGTATGTTGATAGGTGCTTGACATGTCGGATGGTCAAGGCCGAGCACCAGATCCTACATGGAAAGCTTCAGCCTTTGGAGGTTCTCATGTAGAAATGGGAACATATCACCATGGATTTCATCACCAAGTTACCTCGGACGACTAAGAGATTTGATGCGATATGGGTTATTGTGGACCGTCTGACCAAGTGCCCACTTTTTAGCTATTCAAGAGAGCTCTTCTGCCGAGAAGTTGGTTGGTGTTTATGTACGCGAGATTGTCGCTCAACATGGTGTTCCAGTTTCCATTATATTTGATCGATATGTTCGGTTCACTTTTCGATTTTGGCAGAGGTTCCACTAGGAACTGGGTACGAGATTGCACTTTAGCACTGCTTATCATGCACAGACGGAAGACCAAAGTGGGAGTACCTTCCATACACTTGAGGATATTTTTCGAGCATATGTGATCGATATCGGTGGGATTTAGGACTCCTACCTTCCCCAGGCTAAGTTTTCTTACAACAATAGCTATCACTATAGTATCGGTGCACTGCTACTTGAGCTTCTCTATGGGAGGAAGTGTCGTACCCCAGTTTGTTGGGGAGACCAGTCACATGGTTATGGGAAAGACCGAGGTAGTTATCTAGATGATATATCTTAGTCAGCAAATCAGGCAGAGGTTGTATACAGTTGAGAGTCGGGAAAAGAGTTATGCTGACAAAAGTCGATCTGAGTTGGATTTCTAGGTTAGCGATATGGTTTTACTGAAGGTATCACCTGGAAGGGTGTAATACACTTCATGGAAAGGGGTAAGTTTGGGCCCTGTTATATTGGTCCGTTTCGAGTGATTGCAACAGTTGGCAGGTTAGCCTATTACTGGATTAGCCTAAGGAGCTCAGTAAGATTCACATCACCTTTTAAGTTTCTCAGCTACGGAAGTGTGTAGCTGATGCTTCAGCACTGGTTCCTTTAGATGATATTCAGGATGATGATCACCTGAACTATGTTGAGAGGTCCGTGACAATTTTGGATAGGAAGACGAAGTTCTTGCGCAACAAGGTGGTTTCATTTGTCAAAGTTTAGTGGCAGCCTCAGAAGGGTTCTGAATGGACTTGGGAACCCGAGGCAGAGATGCAAGAGCACTACCCTAAGACATTCGTAGCATTGGACTTTAAGGACGAAGTCTGATTCAAGTAGGGGAAAATTGTAACTCCTCGATCAAGGTATTTTCCATTTATACCCTTAGACGTCCCTTTTTATCCATTAAGCCGTCCCTTTTATCTAGATCTGAAGTTTGGAACTATGACTTAATGAAATAAGAGCTTAATGGAAAGTAGGGGTTTAGCTCTAGTATGTTGGGCATACCTAGAGGTACGTTACGTGTACCAAGGATCGATCTCGTGTTTTAGAAGGGCACCCTCTACACTGGGCATAGAGGGGAGTACGCAGGGCATACTCAGCCCAGATGGAAATCTTCACTTTTGATCTTGAATTTGAATAGGATTTTGACCAAGTTTGACCTAGGGGTATTTTGGGTATTTTGTGTAGTAGTTTTAGACTAGGTAATTGTTTTTTGTATAGGTGACCTATAGAGTTGCCATTTGGAGCAACATTCTTTTCTACTATCTTATTAGACTGCGAGGTGAGTTTTCCTTACTATACTTGTGGGTCGAAGGCACCAATGTCGGCCACTGGATTATGTATCATGGTATATTGGATTGATGTTATACTGAGTATGTGTTAGTGTGACATGCCCAATTTTACGGTAATTTTAAAACTTTTTATTTATGCTTATTTTAAAACATAATATTTCTTTTATTACGGAATTGGTCCTAAAAATACTATTTCAATGTGGGATAATATTAGCATTCAACATTTCCAAACAAACATTCAATATTGATATCTTTTCAAAACTTGGGATGTCATAATTGATACAAAACATAAGTATAAACCTAGGCCTTACATCATCTTTTATTCTATAGTCTATATCTCCTAGAATCTCTCATCAAGTTCGAACATCCATATCTTTGTACTGCTTCCTATGATATAAAGAAACTGAGTGGGTCAGGTTAGGAAACCTAATAAGTACATAGGGATTTTAATCCCACAATGTTATAATATATATATATATATATATATATATATATATATATATATATATTGTAAACCAATTGTTACCAAACAATATAGACGTGCATCCGATTTGGATATCTACATGCCCTCATACCTAATCCTACCCGCACCCAATCGATCCTCACAGATCCTAGTCTACAATTATCACGACGGATTATCCTGTCTGAAGATCCGTTTAGAAATATGTAGGCATACCATTACAATTGTCTGATCAGGACCTACCATTTCTGGTTGTCCAAAAATATACAGACATAGCATTATAGTTATCTGATCGGGACCTATCTTTTCTGGTTATCCAAGAATATGCATACATACCATTACAGTTTTCTGATAAGATCTTACCATTTCTTGTTATCCAAGAATATATAGACATACCATTACAATTGTCTGATCGGGACCCACCATTTCTGATCATCCTAAAGGGAACACTATATCGTACTCCCGTACAGAGCTACCGTACATCAACACCTGAAAGTGTCAAGGAACATAATTTTACACTCTGTTTGTAACTTATGCACATACACACACACACTCCCTAAATGAGACTATCCAATATCAAACTTAATTGAATTACTCTTATATTATTAACGGTCATAAATACCAAACCTCTAATACCAACTCTGTCTAGATAACACTAACCTATCTTAGTGTATATTTAGCATAGATTATTTAAGGTATTAATATACTTTTGTCTATTTCCCTAATGATATTTCTATTATTGTTATTGTTTTAGTCAAAAATCGATCAAACGAACATCAACCAAGTTGTATGAGAGGTTGTGGTGTTCTGAATAGCGGGAGTATTGAATTGAGATAAAAATAACACGAGGGGTTTACAATGAAAGCATTTGATCCTTGCTAGGATCTCCGGAATAAAACCTTGGGAGTTGATAATGATCACCCGCCTTGTTTGATCTTATTGATTTGAATATAAATTACAGAAATGATGATAGAAATACGATTACAAGTGTTTTCTTAGCTCTAGTTCTGTAAGGTTTCAAAAGGTTGTGCCCATTGTGTGTGTTTTATAGGTGAATATATAGTCTAGGTTAAGTAAATAAAAGTCCGATATTTTCGGGATCCTGCTGAATTGGTATTTGCAACATGTTGTGACTTGGTATTCTCGGGTTTTAAGCCCAGTTGAAGTGATTCTTCGTTGTGAATGAGTCTTATGTTGACAATTTCTGCACATGTGAGAAATAAACAAGAAATATAGCCGTTAAAATTGGTAAGAAATAATAATGGTGATGTTCAAGATCCTGATGTATGTTCGGGATCCTGAGACTCCTTTAAGGTCTGGGATTTTGGATAGGTTTAAGGATCCTGGGTGGTGGTGGAAAGGAATGACGCTTGGCCTCCTATTTATAGCCATTTTGGGGGTGCACGGTGTGAAAAATGGGTTCATGTCGTGCATTTGAAGGCTACGTCTCCCCAGCCACTTTGTGTCATGTGTCGGCCTCTCCATGATCTGTGTTTTCACCTTCTAGAAGCGAGCGTCGCGCACTGCACGGGGCGTAAATCATAGACTTTGTAAATTTCATAACCTCTTCATACGGGCTCCATTTTCAACAATCTTTATATCCCTGGAAATCCCTTGATGAGATCTAAAACTTTCCTTTAGACCCCATCAACTAATTCTGACTTTATTTTTCGTCCCTATTTTTATAAGATTAAATGATTTTGCTAAATTCATAACTCTCTCGTATGGACTCCGTTTTTCACATATTTTTTCTCAAAATTTCTATCTTAAAGAGTACTACGATTGTCTGTTTGGTGACTTTAGCTAAAAGTCAACCATTCTCTTCATAGTTTTTAACGTTACACATTCCTTATGCACGACTGACTTTTATATCTTATAAAAATCATATCTAATTCATACGAAGTCGGATTTCTATGAAATTTATTTTTTCAGGATTGGGACGACGTGTATGTTCTAAATATATAATAATATATATTTTTTGTAGGCGTTACTCTAAGATTGGTAGATCTGTATGCCTAGCCTGATTTTGCAGGTGTTACTCTAAGATTTGTAGATGTGTATGATTACCTATGTTCATTGAGTATGCGTTAGATTGGTAGATCTATATGATTACCTATGATGATGGTTACTGATTATTATTGTATACGTAGACATGTTATAGTTTGTTGGGTTGAGGTGGTCCTGCTTTGTGATGAAGGCCTCGGGTGGTCCAGATAGAATGAAGGCATACGAGGCGGTCCAGTTAAGGCACAGGCCCGGAGAGCGGTCTATATAGGATGTAGGTCATGCGAGGTGGTCCAGTCAGGCTGAAGGCTCATACATGCATGTTGTTATCTATTTTGGTTGTGTGTGGTACTTTGGGGAAACTCGCTAAGCTTTGGCTTACAGTTTAAGTTTTATGTTTCAGGTAATTCGGATGATCGGGGAAAAACAAAGGCGTGATCATATACATCCTTTGGTGATATGTTTTGGAGATGTTATGATACATTGACTTTAGAACATTTGTACTTGATCTTGGGTTTTTATGAATTGTGTTGATTGAAAAAAATGATTTCATTTTAACTTAAAATGAAAATTTTATTGTGATTTTGTGATTTTACACGCCACTTTATTTATAGGGGAAGGTTTGAAACCCTTATGTGATAAATGTTTGGTCATTAAGTAATTTATCCTTAAGTTTGGTAATTATTTGACTTTCATATTCTTACCCTTCAAGCCTTTAAGTCTATAAGTTTCATTTAATCAATTAAACACTTAATTACTTAACAAACTTGATCCCTATAATTCTTCTCAATTCAATATTTCTTACATTTTCCATGCGTGTAATCCAAAATGACTCTGTTGTTAATAGTAATATTACCAATTGTTGTGATTGTGGACATTATTTTCAACGGTCTCACACTTGCACAAGTCACTAAAGACTATGTGGTCTAATATTCTCTAATAAATATAGAGTGTGACATCCAATGCAATTGTTGAACTCATACGAACTAGATATGAAACAACCCTTAGATAAATGATCAAATATTTCTTTGCTCTTTAAGATATTTGTATAAACCTGAGTCATAGATAACATGTTAATCTCACTGTTCAAAATTATGCACATCAAAATATATTGTTGATCTGATCAACTTAGTCTCAACTTGACAAGAATTTGATTGTCAACACCAATTCATCAAAGGGCCCAAAGATATTGACTTCCCATGTTAAGGCAGAAGACCAAATAAACTTTGACTACATAGATTTTGCATATTCCTCATATCATATCTAGTTAGTCCTAGTATGGTTGCCGATTACGAACAACATTGGGGAGAAACCAAAATACAATTGATTGTAGGAGAAAATCTCATGCATCTCTATTTGAAGAATATAAGATATTATCATCTTACAAGTATATTCTAATGATAGAATCCATGAAGTAGTCTTTAAGTACAGGTTACTGCAATCCTAAAATCTCCATTTTAAGTACTCATGAGTATTAGTCGTAATCTCTATGATATGTCTATCTCCACAAACAATCTACCAATGCTCCATGACAATCTTAAATCACTACTTACTTTTAGAAATAGGAACGACTATAGAGGTTTGAATAAATTAATATCCATGATGTTTTTCAAAACCATGCAAAATGGAACATAGAAATATATTAATCTAAGTAGAAGAAATGCATCTCATTATTAAGTCTACAAAAAAAATCACCAAATCAAATAAAATACAAATGTACCAGTTCCAAAGTATCAAAATATCAACTACGTAATCAAACTATTTAACTAGAAAATGTAATGCCTATTGATCTAGTATGACCATTATGCATCATATGTGAACATGGATTTGTGAACAGATCAGTTAGGTTCTCTTCCGATGATACTTAACTCACAATGATGTCTCCATCTTCCATGAGCTTTTTCATGTAGCCATACATTTTAAGTATATGCCTCAAGTCCTTGTGTGATATGCCTTGTTTACTAAAAGAGACTACACCCTTATTGGCGTAGAAGATCTCACCAAGTTCAAGCATGCTTGGAACAACATCGAGATCACTAATGAACATCCCCAACCATATAGCCTCCTTTACAGCTTCATTAATTGTTGTATACTCTGACTCGGTCTTTGAATCTGCTAGTGTCTCTTGCTTAGAACTCCTCCAACACATTTCTTCACCATTTATCAAAAAAATGAATCCCGACTGCGAACGAGAATCGTCTCTCTCAGTTTGGAAAATTGTATCTATGTAACCCTTTATACTTAGACCTTCCTTACCACCATAAACCAAAAACATATCTTTCTACTTCCAAAGATACTTAAGAATGTTCTTGACCATGATCCAATTATTTTTTTACCTAGGTTGGCCTGATAATGACCCGTCAAGCTCATGGCACGCGAGTCATCAAGCCAAGTAAATATCATGACATACATGATCAATTCTGTAACATATGCATATGGTACTCGAATAATCCAATTAATAACTTATATCTATCACTTTAGATATTTATACCAAGCATATATGTGATATCACCAAAGTCTTTCATAGCAAAACATTTCCTATGTCAAGCTTTTTACACTTTGCAACATCAAGACATCCTTTCTTATGAGTAGTATGTCACCAACATATGGTAAAAGCAAGATTACAGTGCTCCCACTAGCTCTAACATATACACATCATGCGCCAATTTTCCATTAAGAAAGGCAGTTTCTGCATCCATTTTCCATATTTTCATAACCACGAAATGCTTCTAAGGCAAGTAGTATCCTAATAGGCTTGATCATTCCCACTAGAAAGAAGAATTCCTTATAACTAATTCCTTAAGTTTGAGGTAACCCTTCACAAACATTCAATATTTCAATGTGTGTCCATTTTCATCCATGTTGGTTTCTTCTTGAAGAACCACCTACAAACAGTGGTTTTAATGTCAGGTGTTGGATCAACCAAGTGCCAAACTTGATTATAATACATGGATTGAATCTCTCTCTCTCTGTCGTCTCTTTCCACTTAGCAACCTTTGGGTCATCCATGGCTCCATGATAGCTTATTGACTCATTAACACCAAGTAGTATGTCATTTCCCTCAGTGATATGGAGACCATAAAACTCATGAGCATGACGATGTGTATCAGATCTACAAGGAGGAGGAAGAGGTATGTTAGATTCCTCAACAGGTATATCATCCTCTGGTTGAATGTTAGGTCCAACTTGTAACACCCGATCCATTCAGGTAAAATTTCTTCTTTAATTGCTAAGTGTAAGTGTGAAGTCATGATCTACGCAGGGCGTACATCGCCTTCTACACGCTGCGTAGATGGTTACTTGGGGTGGGGTTCTAGTAACTTATGCAGGGCGTACGTGGACAGATCCCAAACCTTAATTTTGGGGTTTTGAGCCATATTTAAACACCTTAACCTTCATAACCCTCTTCTATTCTCAGCCTCCATTTCTCCAGACGACCCTTTTGAAAATTGAAACCCTAACCCCATATCAGTACTTTGTGAGCTACAAAAGTGTGTTTTTGGGTACTTTTGAAGGAAGAAGAAGGTGGTGGTGTTTCTTGGAAAGCTTCAAGCCTTGTGGATCTGGGATTTTCATCTCTTAAGCATTCTCCAGGTGGTTAAAGTTCAGAAGTTGATGAATCTCTTGCTACATCTTGTTAGCTTTAGGTTTATGTCTCTTTTTGTCCCATATTATTTGTCTAGTTGGGTATGGGCTACTCCAGACCATATGAGTATCCTTTTCAGATATTTTTTGGTGCATGGAGTAATAAAAATGCTATCGTGGTCCTTTTTTTCCATTCATGCATGAGTTATAGAGCTTAGGTTCTTGTGATAAGTTAGGATTTTGGATTTGGATACTTTTTAGCCACGCAAACTCATAAATTGGGAACTTTATGATATAGGGTGCTATTTGGGGGTAGGTCTGAGTAGTGGATGAATGGTCTTAAGGGGATAAGTTCTTAAAGAAGAATTTGGATTTTGATTAAGTACACAAGGTGGTACCTAAGGCTATGCATCATGTAACCTGTTTGAACCCTATATTTTGGGATAAGACTCTATACAATGCATAGAGATGGGGTATACAGGGCTTACTAAGTCTGATGTGGACCTTTGAATTTGACTGTTGACGTTGACTTTGACCAAGTTTGACTTTAGGTCTTTTGGGGTCATTTGAATTATAGATTGAGACTGAATCCTTGTTTATTGCACATATGGTCTGTAGAGACAGCGTTCAGAGTAGTGATCAATTTAGCTATCTTCTAGTTTGTGAAGTAAGTTTTCCTCACTTCACTTTTAGGTCGAAGACACCAATGTCGGCCCACTATATTGTGTATGTATCGTGGTAAATAGGATGTTAATATTTTGTAGTAAATTGTTAGATTGGTAGATCTGTACGATTACCTCTACTTGTTGGTTATCTGTTATGTTTATCTGTTGCATATCTCGACATATCATGGTTGGCTTTATAGATCGAACCATGTCATAATATTTTTGTTTTTCCTTTTATACACCCATTATGTTTGTGGTGTTCCGAGTGGAGCTATATCTGAAAGTATTCCACAGTTTCTAAGATAATCATAGAATTTGTGTCTAAGATATTCTCATCCTCCATCGGATCAAAGAATCTAAATCTTCTTGTCTAACTGACTCTCTACGTTTCTTCGTAACAATATTTACAGTGGTGGCAGTGGTATAGGTGACAAATTTATTAGTGGAGGGGTTGGTTGGTTGTAACAACCCAAAATTTAGAAAGATTTGACTTTTAATCAAATATTGACCAAAAGGGCAATTTCGTCATTTATGAGAAAAAGAGGAGAATACAAAGTTGTAACTTCATGAAGATGGCCAAGACAAGTTGAAGTCACTATAAAAGGTTATATGAGTGAGTTCTAAAGAAAGAATGCATGAGAAATGCATTTTTGGCCAAAATGGTAAAATTATTTTTATGCTTTTTAGGCTAACTTCATGACTTAATAGATCAATATATGTATTAATTCAATGATATATGACATAACGAACATGTGTACTATGTTCCCACCTTCGTATAGATATAAAGATTATCAAAAACAGATAAGAAAAGAAGAAGATATGGGCGTTTGAAGTTAGGACAAAAATTCCCTAAGCTGGAATAGAATCACCAATGTACTTTGCTGGCTCCAAGAACTCACAGCGTGACTATATGCTTGTCACGATGTGACCAATACTCGTGAAAACGTGAAAGATATTTTTTCATGACGTTTGTCACACCTCGAAACCGTGATGGCGGAAACATTTCGAGGCAGAGGACGTCATGTATAGCATCACAACCAATGTAAAATAGCAACCATAGTAACACAACCATCATAGTGTATACATATATGAAGATGTTTACATAAATTTGAAACTTGTTAGAATTACATCAGAGAATATATATAAAATATAAACATAAGACTCTTATTGCTCCAGCTTCTCAAAAATCCAGCAGGTACCTGTCTACTGATTTCTTGAGAATACAAGCAGTTTGAAAATATCAGCATAAAGTTGGTGAGTTCATAAGCGGTAATTGTAATGAGAACTTGTTGATGAGCTTGTAAAAATTATTTTTGTATAACTTCAAGAAAATCCGATATTTTATTTAAGTGCAAAATGTAGCGTTATCCGTTCCATATGAACCATGAATGTTCGTTACTGAAAACTGTAGTGATATGTGAAAATACTACTTCATGTGACTAGCTAAGGCTAATCATGAAGAATAATTATATTGTATATGAAATCCTTGCAAAAAAGATTTTGGTTGAAAAGCCTGGCTTCAGCCTGTATACGTAGTGTGTTAGTTCTATTTAGTATAAATAAAATTGTTGAAGGGTGACAAGTTGTAAACTAAAGAGTGAATTATACATAATGTGAGTCCTATAACCATATTTGATATAACTAGAGACCTTTCCAATGTTCTTCAGGCGTCGAGTTAAATGACATTTTTCACCCTAGGCATGCCTGCCTAACTGTAGCTAGCAGTTCGGGTGTGGGATTGTCAGTCCCGAATAGATCTATTCATAAATCTCACGCTCTCCCTCCAGGAGACTATGGGTATACTGTGATAGGATTTATCCCTGTACACCTAAGGGTACAGTAGTGAAGTAGCGCCTCATAGTATCGTACAATCTAGTTTACATGTAGTGTAGTAGCGTTCTACCGTAGTGAAAATCCGAATGTGTACCGTTCGTAGTGATAATTACAGTTATGAAAACGTGATAAAGTAGTGATGCAAACTGTAAACTATTTCTGTCTTAGTGCATACATTTAGTAGTGAAAGTTTCTAAACTTGTTATGTTTAGAAAAATCCCAAACTATACCGATTATAGTTTGCATGTATAACGTAATGAATAGCGGATCCGGAAAAACTATGCAATTTTAGTGAAAAACGACCCTTACGGTCAACAAAGTACAATAGGGTTAAAGTATGAGAATTTCATGATTTTTGAAAACATTTATGTTTAGCTTGTATTCCCCCTGAAAACATTAGAAATACGGAAAAATGTAGGGGTATGAACTCACCTTGGGTAAGTGGTTTGATTGAAGGATCGATACAAAGAGTCGGGTGTTCAAGTGAAGCCTTGAACACGATTCGATCCTAATTAACATGCAATGACACATAAACGAGTCAAATGAAGGTATTTCACTACTAAATACCATTGGAATTCACTCTAGGGTCTTGAAATTACTTGTACCAAGTGATAGGACCTTGTAGGATTGAGTATAGGGGGTTTATGGCCACTTGTAGTGTGTGCGACCATGGGTGTGCGGCCCAATGGGTGCGTGGCCGTACACTCATGAAATTTGGTGTCTTTGAAGTGCTCTCAAGGTCCATACTCACATCCACGAAGTGTTCAATGTCTATACTCAATTGAAGTGCAAGATAGGGGTCCTAGAGGTGGGTTTATGGCTCTAAAATGAGTGTATGGTCGCACACTTGGGTGTGCTGCCGCACAAGGGTCAGCGGTCGCACATCCCTCAAAATGATGCCCGAATTGTCCATTCCAAGGTGCAACAAGGCTAGGGGCATGTCTACATCGATTATGGAAGCTAAACTCTCACTTTGGAGGGTGTTTTATGGATGTGCGGCCACCCTAAGAGGGTGTGCGGCCGCACTCACTTCCAAGCATGACGAACGTGATGGTTTTGCACACTTAGAGCTTGGATAGAGTGGTCTTTCATGGATTGAAAGATAGAGAATGAAGTACTCACATTCTAGAAGCTTTGGAAGGTTCAAAGTTGGAGAAACTTGAGAGGAAATGATGTTGTGTGCTGCCAAGGTGCTAAAGGAATGAAAGGAAGGTGGCTACCCTTTATATAGGAGTGTGAGTGTTGTCAAAAGTGAGTGTGCTGCCAAGGGAGTGGGTGTGCGGCCGCACACCCGTGTGTACGGCCGTACACTCCTCCAAGAGGTGTATATGGCCCAATTTTCTCACTATTCAACACTCCGACTCATTCCTAAACTCAACCTTGGTTATATACAAGCTTAGAACACTTAAATGACCCCTTGAATAGCACTAGAAATCGACAAAACAAGTTTAATATTGATTGAATTGATTAATTGTACAAGATTGAAATTTCGGGTTGTCACATCATCCCTTTGTTAAAGGGAATTTCGTCTCGAAATTCAAGGATAAAGTACAATCATGACATTGGAAAGAAATGGGGGTACTTCCGCTTCATTGAATCTTCATGCTCCCAAGTGAATTCAGGACCCCGCTTGGCATTCCGATGGACCTTCACTATCGGGATGCCACTCTGTTTTGTACGCTTGACTTCCCGATCCATGATTTCGACAGGTTCTTCCACGAAGTGTAGACCCTCGTCTAATTCGATCTCGTCGAGAGGAATCACAAGTGTCTCTTCTTTAGGTTCGACACGTGGAAGACAGGATGGATGTTGTTGAGCTCTCGAGGTAACTAGAGTTTGTATGCTACAGGACCGAGCCTAACAAGGATCCCGAATGGTCCAACGTACCTTGGGTTTAGCTTTCCATGTTTTCTAAAACGTATCATGCCTTTCCAGGGCGAGACCTTTAGAAGGAAGCGGTCACTGACCTGGAATTCCAAGGGTTTTCATCTCTTATCGGCATAGCTCTTTTGTCTATCCCGAGCTGCTTTCAGTCGCTCTCTGATTTGTACGATCTTTTCTGTTGTCTCTCGGATGATTTCAGGACCCGTGAAAGTGTTGTCAGGGACTTGACCCTTGACTAACTACGTGTCACCCACTTCAGCCCAGCACAGAGGGGATCCGCACTTGCGGCCATAGAGGGCATCAAACGGCGCAACCTTGATGCTGGTATGGTAGCTGTTGTTGTAGGAAAATTTGACCAAAGGAAGATGAGTGTCCCACGACGCGCCGAAGTCGATGATGCAGGATCTCAACATATCTTCCAATGTCTAAATTGTTCTCTCACTTTGTCCATCAGTCCGAGGATGATAAGTTGTGCTCATATCCAACTTAGTTCCAAGTGCCTTCTGAAGCGATTGCCAGAACCTTGAGGTGAACCTGCTATCTCGATCAAAGATAATGGATACAGGTACCCCATGAAGGCGAACTATTTCTTGAATGTAGATCCGTGCAAGTCTCTCCATCTTGAAGTTTTCTTTGATTGGCAGAAAGTGGGCGGATTTAGTCAACCGATCGACAATCACCCAGATGGCGTCGTGCCCACTCGGGGATCTAGGTAACTTGGTGATAAAATCGATTGCTATCATTTCCCACTTGCACTCAGGTATTTCTGGCTGCTGAAATAAACCTGAGGGCTTCTGATATTCCACCTTCACCTTGGCGCAAGTCAAGCACTTGCCCACGAAGGTTGCAATCTCCTCTTTCATGTTTGGCCACCAATAGAGTTGTTTGAGATTCAGATACATCTTATCTGAACTGGGGTGAACGGAGTATTTCATCTTGTGAGCCTCATTCATGACAACCTATTTGTACCCACCGAACTTTGGGGTCCAGATCCGGTTCATGAAATAGTACACTCTATCTCCCTTAACCTCTAAGTTCTTGTCCATTCCCCTCAATGCTTCATCTGCCACTTTCTCTGGTTTCAAGGCTTCCTGCTGGGCCTCCCTGATTTGTGCGGATAGATGGGAATGAACGGTCATTGTCAATGCCTTCACCTTTCGCCCGGAGTATTCCTTTCGGCTGAGGGAATCTGCTACCACATTGGCCTTGTCCCGATGGTAGCGAATTCCGCACTGATAGTCACTGAGTAGCTCTACCCATCGTCACTGTCTCATGTTTAACTCTTTCTGATCAAGGATATGCTGCAAGCTCTTATGGTCGGTGAAGATAGTGCACTTGGTTCCATAGAGATAGCGTCTCCATATTTTCAATGCAAAGACAACTGCTCCCAACTCTAGATCATGCGTTGTGTAATTGACCTCATGTGTCTTCAACTACCTCGAGGAATAGGCGATGATCTTTCCTCGCTGCATGAGCACACAGCCTAGGCCCTTATTGGATGCATCGCAATAGACCTCAAAGTCTTCCGTCCCTTCGGGCAGGGACAAGATAGGTGCGCTACACAGGGCCTGCTTCAATGTTTGAAATGCATTTTCTTGTTTGACTCCCCAAATAAAGGTTACACCTTTCTGTGTCAGGGTAGTTAAGAGCTTAGCGATTCTGGAGAAGTTCTGGATGAACCTGCGATAATAGCCCGCAAGGCCTAAGAATTGTCGGATTTTTGTGGGTGTCTTAGGTGCAGACCAATTCTCTGTTGCTTTGATCTTGGAAGGGTCTATGTGAATACCTACCTTGCTAACCATGTGCCCAAGGAAATTTACCTTCCTGATCTAGAACTCGCACTTCAAAAATTTCGCGTATAGCTTTTCCGCCCTTAATGTTTCCAACACCTGTCTCAAGTGGTGTTTATGATCACTCTCACTCCGCGAATAGACAAGTATGTCATTGATGAACATCATCACGGACTTGTCTAGGAAAGATCGGCACACTCAATTCATCAGGTCCATGAACACTGTCGGTGCATTGGTCAGACCAAAGGGCATTACTACAAATTCGTAGTGTCCATAGCGAGTTTGGAATGCTGTCTTAGGCACATCATTCTCGTGGACTCGCAACTGATGGTACCCTGATCTTAGATCTATCTTTGAGAAATAACTGGCTCCCTGAAGTTGGTCAAAGACACCGTCGATTCTGGGTAAGGGATATCGGTTCTTGATGGTCAGCTTATTCAGCTCTCGGTAGTCAATGCACTTCCGAAAGGATCCATCTTTCTTTTTCACGAATAAGATCGGAGCTCCCTAGGGTGAGGAACTCGGCCTTATGAATCCTTTGCTGATCAGATCATTGAGCTGGCTGGATAATTCTTGCATCTCCGCTGGCGCTAAACGGTAGGGAGACTTAGCTACAGGAGTAGCTCCGAGGATTAAGTCGATACGAAACTTGACTTGACGTTCGGGAGGAATTCCTGGGAGATCTTCAGGGAAGACATCAGGAAAGTTGCAGACTTCAGGGATGCTTTCAAGGTCTTTAACTTTTTGCGTCCAATCTACAACATGAGCTAGAAACGCATAGCATTCCTTTCGTAGGTACTTCTGAGTTTTGATGCATGAGATGATACGAAGGTTTGAACTAAGTTTTTCACCATAAATCATGAGGGCTTTGCCAGAGGGAAGGTTGAGGCAAATAGATTTTTCAAAACAAAGGATATCAGCACGATTCGGGCTCAACCAATCCATACCGATAATGACATCTAAACTCCTGATAGATACAGGCATAAGATCGATCGGAAAGGAATGATTTCCTAAGGTAAGAGTACATCCTATGAATATGTCGTTCGCACTCTCTTTCTCTCCGTTAGCCATCTCGACGGTGAACGTTTCGGTTAAAGGTTGGGATTTACATTTGATTAAGTGTTTGAATGCATGAATAACAAAACTCCTTTCCGCACCAGAATCAAAAAGAATGCATGCATAAGAGTTGTCAAGGAGGAACGTACCCGTAACAACGGTAGGATCATCGAGCGCTTCATTCTGGCCCATTTCCAAAACTCTCCCTGTATTGCCACCAGTTGCTGCCTTGGGGCAATTTCTCTTGAAATGCCCAACCTCTCCACATCTATATCAAGCTTGACCAGCACCTGCTCCCGCGATCTGGTTGGTGTCTTGGGCTGGCACCTTGCAGTATCGAGTTGTGTGACCTTTTTCCCATAGTTGTTGCAACTCAACTCACGGCAGGGTCCGTGATGATGGAAGTTACACTTGTTGCACAAAGGTAGTTTCCCAGCATAAACACTGGTAGGAGTTTAGGTTGTTGGAACAGTAGCTGGGGCAGCAGCAGGAGCAGTAACAACATGAACTGCCACTATTTGTTTTTTCATGGAGAGCTCCTGTGAAGACTGACTCTTGCGTTTGTTCCATGATTACTTCTTCTTCCCACCACTTTCCTTATGTGGCTCAGAAACAGCTGCCACTTCGTCTAGATCAACCCCATTATCAGTAAGAATTTGTGCCAGATCCTTGGCGCTCTCAAATGTAGTATGTCTAGCAGCCAAGACATTTCCCTTGGTTGGTTGTGTCAGCTCCTAGATGTACCTCTCGATTTTCTTGCTTTCTGGGGTGACCATTCCCGGACAGAGAAGTGCCAGATCACAGAATCTAGCAGTGTAAGCAGTAATGTCAGAACCCTTCATCTTCAAGTTCCAAAGTTTGTGCTCCAACTTTTGCACCTCGCCCCTCGGGTAGTATTCGGCCAACATAAGTTCCTTCAGTCTTTCCCAACCCATGGCATTAGCTGCTGGCAGGGTTAGGGTTTTGACTCGACCATTCCACCAGGTCAAAGCTCTGTCAGTGAACGTGCAGGCGGCGAACTTCACCTTGTTGCGCAAATTTCAAAGATGGATTCGATCTTCTCGAACCATAGAGTCAGAGCGATGACTCCTCCGTTTCCGACGAAGGACTTGGGTTTCGCGGTCATGAAGTCCTTGTAGGAACATTCCTTTTGTTGTCCCTAACTTCCGTCTTGTCTTTGTGGGTCGGTTCCAACTCCAGCCCCACCAGAGTTCACTTGTGTCATTGCTGCAGTCACGGCGGCTGTAACTGCTACCTAAAACATGATGGGGTAGAACTGAGGGGGTGGTAGTGGTGGCGGAGTGTTGCCGTTTCTTCTGATGGGTCTTGGTCGAGGAGGCATCTTTCTCTAGAAACAATCAGGAAGAAGAGGATGGTAAGTCCTCAAGATATATAAAAAAATAATATATATCTCATCCTGATAATGATAGTGTTCTACCCCGCGATAAGCACAGAAAGTTTACTAATGTAACTAAGTTATCGCTATGAAATAGATAGGTAGTAACACTAAGAATGAATTTCCTGACTGAATTTGGCTCTAGTGAAATACTCCGATAGTATTTTCTAGTGAATGTTTTTGGTAAGTTTTAGGCCTGCTGTAAAACCACCGTCACTCCCAAGCACATGTTGGTCATGTTTTGACTAAATATAGTAGATCAGGCTATATTCACCGGAAACATGATTACGTAACTGCCCAGGTTTGACCGCAGTGTCCTAATATCCAAATACTTTTTGTGTTGTTCCACTAATGACACGAATTCAGTTAGGTATGCATGCTCATATACTTTTATAAAAATACTTATATTTTTGAAAGTATATTTTTAGTGTAGAGCACTTAGGCCCCTTTAGTGTTTATAGTTGTATACCATGTAAGGTTCGGTATACTAGTTCGCTATAAACAAGGGCTCTGATACCAATCTGTCACACCCCGAAACCGTGATGGCGGAAACATTCCAGGGCGGAGGACGTCATGTATACCATCACAACCAATGTAAAATAGCAACCATAGTAACACAACCATCACAGTGTATACCTATATGAAGATGTTTACATCAATTTGAAACTTGTTTGAATTACATCAGAGAATATATATATATATATATATATATATATATATATATATATATATATATATATATATATAATATAAACATAAGACTCTTATTGCTCTAGCTTCTCAAAAATCCAGCAGGTACATGTCTACTGATTTCTTGAGAATACAAGCAGTTTGAAAATATCAGCATAAAGCTGGTGAGTTCATAAGCGGTAGTTGTAATCAAAACTTGTTGATGAGCTCGTAAAAAGTATTTTTGTATAGCGTCAAGAAAATCCGATATTTTCTTTAAGTGCAAAATGTAGCGTTATCCGTTCCATATGAATCATGAATGTTCGTTACTGAAAACTGTAGTGATATGTGAAAATACTACTTCATGTGACTAGCTAAGGCTAATCATGAAGAATGAGTATATTGTATATGAAATCCTTGCATAAACGATTTTGGTTGAAAACCCTGGCTTCAACCTTTATACGTAGTGTGTTAGTTCTATTTAGTATAAATAAAAATGTTGAAGGGTGACAAGTTGTAAACTAAAGAGTGAATTATACATAATGTGAGTCGTATAACCATACTTGATATAACTAGAGACCTTTCCAACGTTCTTAAGGCGTCGAGTTAAATGACATTTGTCACCCTAGGCATGCCTGCCTAACTGTAGCTAGCAGTTCGGGTGTGGGATTGTCAGTCCCGAATAGATCTATTCACAAATCTCACGCTCTCCCTCCAGGAGACTATGGTTATACTATGATAGGATTTATCCCTGTACACCTAAGGGTACAGTAGTGAAGTAGCGCCTCATAGTATCGTACAATCTAGTTTACATGTAGTGTAGTAGCGTTCTACCGTAGTGAAAATCCGAATGTGTACCGTTCGTAGTGATAATTACAGTTATGAAAACGTGATAAAGTAGTGATGCAAACTGTAAACTATTTCTGTCTTAGTGCATACATTTAGTAGTGAAAGTTTCTATACTTGTTATGTTTAGAAAAATCCCAAACTATACCGATTATAGTTTGCATGTATAACGTAATGAATAGCGGATCCGGAAAAACTATGCAGTTTTAGTGAAAAACGACCCTTATGCTCAACATAGTACAATAGGGTTAAAGTATGAGAATTTCATGAGTTTTGAAAGCATTTATGTTTAGCTTGTATTCCCCCCTGAAAACATTAGAAATACGGAAAAATGTAGGGGTATGAACTCACCTTGGGTAAGTGCTTTGATTGAAGGATCGATACGAAGAGTCGGGTGTTCAAGTGAAGCTTTGAACACGATTTGATCCTAATTAACACGCAATGACACATAAACGAGTCAAATGAAGGTATTTCACTACTAAATACCATTGGAATTCACTCTAGGGACTTGAAATTACTTGTACCAAGTGATAGGACCTTGTAGGATTGGGTATAGGGGGTCTATGGCCACTTGTAGTGTGTGCGGCCATGTGTGTGCGGCCCAATGGGTGTGAGGCCGTACACTCATGAAGTGTGGTGTCTTTGATGTGCTCTCAAGGTCCATACTCACATCCATTAAGTGTTCAAGGTCTATAGTCAATTGAAGTGCAAGATAGGGGTCCTAAAGTTGGGTTTATGGCTCTAAAATGAGTGTATGGTCGCACACAAGAGTGTGTGGTCGCACACTTGGGTGTGCTGCCACACAAGGGTGTGTGCGGCTGTAGACAAGTGTGTGCGGTCGTACACCCCTCAAAATGATGCCCAAGTTGTCCATTCCAAGGTGCAACAAGGCTAGGGGCATGTCTACATCGATTATGGAAGCTAAACTCTCACTTTGGAGGGTGTTCTATGGGTGTGCGGCCGCACTCACTTCCAAGCAAGAAGAACATGACGTTTTTGCACACTTAGAGATTGGATAGAGTGGTCTTTCATGGATTGCAAGATAGAGAATGAAGTACTCACGTTCTAGAAGCTTTGGAAGGTTCAAAGTTGGAGAAACTTGACAGGAAATGATGTTGTGTGCTGCCAAGGTGCTAAAGGAATGAAAGGAAGGGGGCTACCCTTTATATAGGAGTGTGAGTGTTGTCAAAAGTGAGTGTGCTGCCAAGGGAGTGGGTGTGCAGTCGCACACCCGTGTGTACGGTCTTACACTCCTCCAAGAGGTGTGTATGGCCCAATTTTCTCACTATTCAACACTCCGACTCATTCCTAAACTCAACCTTGGTTAAATACAAGCTTAGAACACTTAAATGACCCCTTGAATAACACTAGAAATCGACAAAACAAGTTGAATATTGATTGAATTTATTAATTGTACAAGATTGAAATTCCGGGTTGTCACAAAATGACAAATAAACATATTAAAAGTGTTGGATTAGTGTCTAAGGCTGTAACTATATTTGGTAAGTACTTGACCCGGTTGTGCATGGTCCTTTTGGGTTGCCTTCACCATAGCAACTTGACAGGATGATTTGTAAAGAGAGAAGAGATGTTATTGTTAATATATGATGAGAGTAATATATTAAAGGAATAATAATATTATTTGATTGATATAAGTCATATATTAATTGAGAATTAATTTGGTGACTTAAAGAGGTTAGTTGAATAAAGGGGCATAAACTGTCAAATGTGTGATAGTTGTGTTTTGGGCTATGTATCCTTATGGATATTAGGGTGGACGGATTTTAGGGTTAGGATACCTTAAAATCGTCCAAGCCTCATATCTAGGAGGATCTTTGCATTGCTTAAGGCCTAAGTTATTCAATTAGGGTTAAGGGTGTAACCGTAGTATCTCATAGTATAAATAGACCCTTTGGGTGAGGCAAATCGGCCATACTCTTGCAAGGAAGAAACCCTAGAGCGGATTTCTCACCTCCTCTCTCTCACTCTCTCTCAAGATCATTCTAACCCTAGAGCTGATTTCTCACCTCCTCTCTCTCTCTCAATATCATTCTCTTTCTAGTTGGTGTTTGTAAGCCATCAGAGGAGTGACAATTGTGACTCTAAGCTCCAAGAACAAGAAGTTTCAAGCAAGCAACTCAAGGTATTCTTTTAGATCTGATTTCATATGATATGATTCAATTATTTACATTAGATCTAGAATTGTATGCCTTGGATACATTGCATGTTCAATTAGAGAAACCTAGATCTAAGCATTAGGGTTTGCATGTGTACATAGGAAAGTTCTTCTGGCTCAAACCCATCAGTGGTATCAGAGATCTGATTGATTTCTATTGAATTGATGCTTTGGTTTATTGCTTGTTGCTTGAAAAATTCGATTTTTGTGCTTCTGACCGGTGAACTCGGCGAGTTCCAATGTGGACTCGGTGAGTAGCTCAAACTCGGCAAGTTCACAGAGGAACTCGACGAGTTCTAGCACTAGAAAGAATAGTTTTCAGGATTTCTTGCTGTTTTGCTTGAGGATACTTGCCTTAATTGTCTTGGGTCATTAAAATCCTAATTTTATGATATATTGGAGTATATTCTTGACCAAACAAAAGATAATTACCATTTAATTGAATAATAATTTCCTTATATTATAATAATTGATTATTTGAATTAAATTGGTGAATTGTCTTGCAAGTAATATTGATTAGATCAAATTTAAATAATCTAATTAGTTGATTTGTATTATTTGCTATTTGATCCTTATGTTTTGTAAAGTTTAAAACTTATCCTCAAGTTTTGAAATTTAAGTTTTGTGATTAAAAGTTTAATTTGAATAATTTAAATTTCAAACCCTAGAATTTTACAAGTTTAAAATTCAACACTATACTATTATATTATTACAAGCTTTATATATATATATATATATATATATATATATATATATATATATATATATGATTTAAAAGTGCTAGTCTTACCGTTAGTAGGCCTCATTCACGAAGCCAATCTATAAGGTGGGTATAAGGTCCTGCCTATAAAATGACGCTTAATGGGTGTACACTCACACCCACCGCTTGCTTGACTGGTGGAGGGGCGTTAGCCAAACGGGTAGGATAGAGCAATCCTCTCCTCATTAATAAGTATAATGAATCTATATAAAGTAACTAAATGTATTTCGTAAAATTCCCAATCTTAGTTACTTTAGGAAAAGTGAATTGATGCAATCCCATGAAATTACACTTTGCACCCTTGTTAAGATATTAGTGGAGCGTGTGCGGTTAACCAGCACACTAATTGATTCTAAGAAAAGGTGGCAAAGGGTAATTCATTGTTTGTCAACGTTCGATGGAGCGTGTGTGGTTTACCGGCACATCGAATAGAGGACTGTAACAATGAAGGCACCATGTAGATTTGCATGGTTATTCACGCCCGCTTTGTGATCATCGGCATCCCAGTCACAATCTAGAGGGGCATATCGAGATTTAAACATGCCATTGAAAAGTTCAATGAATCTCAAAGAAATCTAGGAATTCTCAATACATTTAAAACTTAAGCTTGTGTTTTTCATGGTGTAGAATTAGTGAATCGTCATTCACTTACCTCCAAATTATTTGCATATTGGATCACAAAATCCCTTTTCTAATGTGTAAATAATTTTGTTGGGTCCTAGCCCTAATTTTTCATTTTGGGTGTTAATTAGGGACTTAACTCTAATCAAACTTTGTTCTTTTCTATTTGTAGATGTCAAACGCGAACAACGCTGCTACTAGCTCATTCACGCTAATGAGCCTTTGTCAAAAAGTGACTTTTGATAGATCGAACTTTATTGAATAGATAAGATACATTCACACGATCGCGCGTTATGAGGAAAAAGAGTATGTTCTCGATGAGAAGCGCGAGAAGATCAATCCAGAAATTTCTACTCCCGAAGAAATGGTTGTCTTTGAGACCCATGAGCATGATGCAACGAAAGTCTATTGCATCATGCTAGCAGCGATGAACTCCGAATTCCAAAAGTCCTATGAGGACATGTATCCTTATGAGATGCATCTAGACCTGATGGAGAGATACCACCAAAGTGTGAGGCAAGAGCGCTATGAGATCATAACGAATATGATCACTGCTAAAATGGGAAGTGGAGGGTCTCTAACCGTGCACTTGCAAAAGATGCAAAGGTATGTTGATCCTCTTAGCAAGTTGAATGTCAACTTTGGGGAAGATTTGGCTATCGACATTGTTCTTCACTCCTTGCCCTCGTGCTACAACCAATTTAGGATGACCTACCACATGAACAAGGAAGAGGTCACCCTAAGCAAACTCCAAGGGCTCCTAAGGACTGCTGAGAGAAACCTCAAGGACAAGTCTGTTGCACTAACTCCCAATCCACCCGCTGCTCCTGTTTTGGCTATTGGGCAGGGAAGGGGCAAGAAGAGGAAAGCTTCTTCAAAGAACCACTACAAGGGAAAGTCCCAAGATGGTTCCTCTTCTAGTGGGACCAAGGTTGATCCTGCTAAGCCCAACCCAAACCCAAAGGAGGCAGAGTGCCACCATTGCCACAAAATAAGGCATTGGAAGAGAAGCTACCCGGAATATCTACAAGCCATCAAGGATGGGAAGATCAAGCCATCTTTCGCAGGTATTTACACAATTAAATCTAATGATTCATCTCATGCTATTTCTTGGGTTCTTGATATAGGATGTGGTTATCACATATGTTCTGATTTGCAGGGACTAGGAAGAAATAGGGATGTGGAGCGTGGAAGAATAAATCTAATCATGGGGAACAAAAGATCGTCGCCTGTGACCAAGATTGGAGTGTATTCTTTAGTGCTTAGTAATGGATTGAATTTATATTTAAATAATTGTTGCTACTCGCCAGATATGGCAAGAAACATCATTTCTTTTCATGGTTTATTTAGAAAAGGATTTACATATCCGTTTAATAATGAGAATGGTTCGATTTATGCTTATCTAAATGGTGTTTTATATTTTGAAGCAATGGCTTGTAATGGAATTTATGAAACTGTTATAGTTGTATATAACCTAGGAAATGATGTATTGTGTGTGGATTTTTCCAATAGTATGGATAAAGCATGCTTGTGGCATTGTCGTCTTGGACATGTCAACAAGAAGTGCATAGCCAAACTACAAAAGGATGGAGTGTTGGAATCATTCGACCTTGGGGAAGATGACACGTGCGAATCTTGTTTACTTGGAAAGATGACCAAGTCACCCTTCACTGGCACTTGTGAGAGGGGTGAGGGTTTATTGGATCTCATACACACCGACGTATGTGGGCCCTTTAGATCCACCACAAAGGATGGGAACCGCTTCTACGTGACTTTCACCGATGATTATAGTAGATATGGGTATATTTATTTAATCAAGCACAAGTTAGAAACGTTTGAAAAGTTCAAAGAGTTCAAACATGAAGTGGAGAATCAATTGGGCAGGAAAATCAAGATGCTTCGATCCGATCGAGGAGGAGAGTACCTAAGTCTTGAATTCCACGACTATCTCAAGGAATGCGGAATAGTTTCGCAATTGATGCCACCTAGGACACCGCAGTTGAATGGTGTGGCAGAAAGGCGTAATCAAACCCTGTTAGACATGGTTCGTTCTATGATGAGTCGTGCTTCATTACCTATCTCTTTCTGGGGGTATGCCTTAGAGACTGCCGCCCATATCCTTAACCGAGTCCTTACAAAGAAGGTTGCCAAAACTGTAACACCCAAAGTTTTGAAGGCCAAGAAAGGAAAGAAAACCCTAACTTTAAGGGGGGGACTCGGCGAGTCCAAGCGGGATCCGGGTCGAGGAGTAAGTGACCAACTCGGCGAGTCGGCCAAGGAGACTCGGCGAGTCAGGTCTGTTCGAGGAAAACCCTAAATCCGGGACTTTGGGCGCTATATAAACTCCTTATTCTCTCCATTAGAGTTCCTTAGAGCCTCCCTCATACAGAAAACGAACCCTAAGCCCCCATTGTTGTGTATTCAAGCTTCCAAGTCATTTTTGGGTCGTTTTTGGGTGAATTGAAGGAAGAAGAAAGAGGGAGATCATTGAAGTCTCAAGGACTGGCCTTAGATCTAGAGTTTGTGGAACCTTTCTGAGTTATTAAAGGTAATAAGTCGTTTCTTTCCTTTAGATCTTCTTTGGTTGTGAGATTTGGGGCTTTTTAAGCCATGAATAGTCATCCATTTGAGTTAGAAGCCGGATCTGGAGTTGCTACTTCAGATCCAAGCATATTATGGTCTTGAGAAGCATAAAGTTTCAACCCTTGAGTTGATTATGGAGCCACCTTGCCTTAAACCCTAATTTATGGTGTATTTTGCCTAGATCTCCTTCTCTACACGTAAAGTTTGCAACTTTACGTGGGGAATAGGCTTGGGAAGGGTAGATCTATAGTTTGGAGTCCATGCATGACTCAAAAGTCCTCTGCATGTATAGAGATCTGAATGGACTCGGCGAGTCCTTTGAGTGGACTCGGCGAGTAGCATGAAGATGAGGAGGAACTCGACGAGTGGGATGAACAACTCGTCGAGTCAGATGAAGTTGGGCAGGAACTCGGCGAGTTGGATGAACAACTCGGCGAATCTTTTGAAGGTTGTCTTGGACTCGGCGAGTCTGGTCGCGAAACCCCAAACCCTTCGAGTTGAGACTCGAATCAGTGAGTCGAATGGAGACTCGGTGAGTTGGTCAGGTCAGGACTCGGAAATCGGTAGACTCGGCGAGTCATGGACTGACTCGGTGAGTCGAGTCATGAATAGAAGGACTCTGAACATATGAACTCGGCGATTAGGGTTGACCTAGAAGGTTGACATTGACCAGGACTTTGACTTTGACCAGAGTTGATTTGGTTGTCTTTCGGGGGTCGGTTAGACTCAGTGTTGCATTGATATTGGTAGCTCGGGGAGCGAGTGGAGCAGGAGTTCAGAGAGTTGTCGGGCAGCAGCTAGTGGGTTCATCAGCCAGTTCAGCCAGTGCAGGTGAGTTTCCCTTTGGATGAATGGGTCTACGGCCACAATGCCGACCCATGTAGTTTTGAGTAGAAGACCCGGGGGTTAGCCCTAGGCACAATATGCTAGTATGATATTCGAGACGAGGTCCAATGATAGAGGGCGGGTGCCCAAGGAATGGTTTATGTGATAGTTTATACTTGTTGTCTGTGTGATACTTATATGGGCCTGGTAGGGAGGTGAGGATGGGCGAGGTCCCGTATCTCACGAATAGCAGAGTGTGGATGGTGTTCCACATCTCAGTAGCAGCAGATCAGGGGCGAGGCCCAAGTTAGGGAAGGAGTGAGGATGGGCTGGGCCCGTACCTCACTATTAGCAGGAGTATGGACGGGGTTCCATGACTCATTAGTAGCAGAACAAGGGCAGGGCCCAGAGATAGGCGAGGCCTTAGGACAAGATCCGTTAGCATGTGTTTAGCTTATGTGATGTGATGTGATATGTTTATGTGCTATTATATGTTAGTGGGCGAGGCCCTGTGATAGGCGAGGCCTAAGTGAAACAAACCTGTATCCGATCGGGGCTCGAAGCCAGGCAGAGCCTAGAGCGGCGGGGCCGTTGTACCGGGCGAGGCCCGAGGTAGGGGTGGGCGAGGCCCAGGATAGCGGGCGTGGCCTAGTATGTGCAGTATGTGGTTATGCATGGTATGTGGTAGGGTGGGGAACTCACTAAGCTTTGTGCTCATGGTTTTCAGTTTTGGTTTCGGGTACTTCCGGTAGCAGATGATGGAGCTCGGGGTGATCGCATGGCACACACCATAAATTAGTCAGCCTGGGAATGTTTACTCTGATAACGATCATGTATTTTGGAAACTATTACTCTGTTTATGTTTTGAAAACATGAATTTGCTTAAAGTGATGTTTTATTAAAAGAAATTTTTTAGTCTTGAATTTTGGGATGTTACAAAAACACCTCACGAGATGTAGACAGGGAAAGCTCCCTCGTTGGCACATATCAAGGTTTGGGGCTGTGAAGTTTTCGTAAGACGAGAAACTCACGACAAGCTCGAACCTCGTAGTGAGCGGTGTATTTTCATTGGCTACCCGCAGAAATCCTTTAGATATCTCTTCTATAGACCGAGTGACAATGTTGTCTTTGTTGCGGGGAGAGGAGTTTTCCGAGAACGAGAACTCATAAGTCAGGGGGAAAGTGGGAGGCAAATCAATCTTGAAGAGATTCAAGAGTCGAGCGATGAAGGAACCTCTATCGTTGGTGCTCAACCCGAGGAGGAAACTCCGGTTGAACCAATTGACGAGTCCTTAACTCTTAGACGTTCCGAAAGAGTTAGAGTTCAACCCCAGTTTTATGGCTTTCATATTACTACCGAAGGGGAAACGTATATTAGTGATGGTACACTAATAAATCTAGATGAACCTAATAGCTATAAGGAAGCCATGGCAGTCCCAAAGTCTGCAAAATGGAAAGAGGCGATGGACAGCGAGATTCAGTCCATGTATGACAACCAAGTTTGGAATTTGCTTGACAATGTGCCCGTACATAAGACGGTTAGGTGCAACTGGATCTTCAAGAAGAAGACTGAAGTGGATGGGAATGTGCACATGTACAAGGCACGACCGGTTGCGAAGGGCTTTACTCAAACTCCCGGAGTTGACTATGATGAGACCTTCTCGCCAGTTTCTAAGATAAAGTCTATTAGAGTGATGCTAGCCATTGTTGTATTTCATGATTATGAGATATGGCAAATGGATGTCAAGACCGCTTTCCTTAATGGGAAGTTGGTTGAGGATGTTTACATGGCTCAGCCAGAGGGTTTTTTCGATCTGCAACATCCCAATAGAGTGTGCAAGCTTGAGAAGTCCATTTATGGACTTAAGCAAGCATCTCGCAAATGGAATCTTTGCTTCGATGAGAAAGTCAAAGAGTTTGGATTTGTACGAAGTGAAGATGAATCATGTGTGTATGTCAAGGCCATTGGAAGTATAGTTAGCTTCCTCGTTCTGTATGTCGATGACATATTGCTCATAGGAAACGACATCCCGACTCTGCAGGAGGTTAAGTCCTAGCTCGGGAAGTGCTTCGCTATGAGGGTCCTCGGAGAGGCTTCCTATATTTTAGGAATAAGGATAGTGAGAGAACGAAGTAAGAGACTAATAGGACTTAGTCAGAATAATTACTTGGATAAGGTACTAAAACGTTTTAGTATGGAAAACTCGAAGAAGGGAGAACTACCGATACAGAGTAATGCCAAATTGAGTAAGACTCAAAGTCCGAGTATAGAAGTTGACAGGGACAACTACCGTTCGCAGTTGGGTTGGGTCTTTACCCTTAATGGAGGAGCAGTGACTTGGAAAAGTTCCAAGCAAGAGACCGTGGCTGATTCAACATGCGAATCAGAGTACATTGCAGCGAGTGAAGTGTCAAAGGAGGCGATGTGGTTGAAGAACTTCATTGGTGACCTTGGAGTTGTGCCTGCCATAAAGGAGCCTATGGAAATTTTCTGTGATAATGAAGGAGCGGTTGCCTTGACCAAGGAACCAAGGGATCATGATAGATCTCGGCATATCGACAAAAAAAATCACTTTATTAGACATCGAGTAGAAGAAGGACACATCGTAGTAAAGAGGGTATCGTCAGAGGATAACCCAGCAGATCCGCTTACGAAGGGACTGAGTAGGGTTAAGCATTTGTAGCACGCTAGGAGCATTGGGCTGAAAGACGATATTAGTTTAGATTAGATTGTTTTGGAAACATGTAATAGATAAATGTAATTGATATTTGATGATTAAATAAAGGAGTATTATTTATAAGTAAAGCTACTGTCTTATGTTAATTGTTTAACTATTGTTTCACTTTGCATGTTTTGACTTCCTGAATAATTGAGTTATTAAGAATAATCAAATTATTCAAATGGTCCACAATCGTTCATATGTTGGAAGTAGGTATGAATGAATATTGTCATGAATTGGTGTGTAGATTGTCTAAAAGGTATTAGACATAGCAAAGGTTTGCTGCAATGTTCATGAGTGCTTATGAACAAGTTTTAAGCATTGGAATAAACCCGCTCTTGCTGGAATCACTTTATGGAACGTAACGCAAGTGATCGCAAGACGATAATATCATATGGTCTTAAAACCAAGATATATGGTTTATTGTTTATTAATTGGTTGTGCATTGACAATGCGAAACCGCATCAGTAAATTGATGTCATAAAACGCATTGTTGCGTATAGTTGATTAGTAAATAGTAAATGCATATAAGTCGAAGTTTATCTGTTACTTTTATCCTAAGAGGGTAAAGCGATAGCAGGGTCCCTCGATGACTTGATTTGACTTATGTGCCGGGCCCGGTCAGGACTGAATTGATGTGTTCAATTAAGTTCTATGTCAAATGAATCTGAGATCGAGAAACCAACTGCTGGACAATAAGTTCCATGAGATTGTCCACACAATATCTAAACAGAGGATTGTACGATCCCTTATCTAAAGGACAGGATACTGATAAGATCAGAGTTTAACAACGTCTTTGAGAGCTATGATTGCTAATCGGATTGTGTTTGCATATATAGTTACTAGACTTATCCAAGTGGGAGACTGTTGGATTAGTGTCTAAGGCTGTAACTATATTTGGTAAGTACTTGACCCGGTTGTGCATGGTCCTTTTGGGTTGCCTTCACCATAGCAACTTGACAGGATGATTTGTAAAGAGAGAAGAGATGTTATTGTTAATATATGATGAGAGTAATATATTAAAGGAATAATAATATTATTTTATTGATATAAGTCATATATTAATTGAGAATTAATTTGGTGACTTAAAGAGGTTAGTTGAATAAAGGGGCATAAACTGTCAAATGTGTGATAGTTGTGTTTTGGGCTATGTATCCTTATGGATATTAGGGTGGACGGATTTTAGGGTTAGGATACCTTAAAATCGTCCAAGCCTCATATCTAGGAGGATCTTTGGATTGCTTAGGGCCTAAGTTATTCAATTAGGGTTAAGGGTGTAACCCTAGTATCTCATAGTATAGATAGACCCCTTGGGTGAGGGAAATCGGCCATACTCTTGCAAGGAAGAAACCCTAGAGCCGATTTCTCACCTCCTCTCTCTCTCTCTCAAGATCATTCTCTTGCTAGTTGGTGTTTGTAAGCCAGTAGAGGAGTGACAATTGTGACTCTAAGCTCCAAGAACAAGAAGTTTCAAGCAAGCAACTCAAGGTATTCTTTTAGATCTGATTTCATATGATATGATTCAACTATTTACATTAGATCTAGAATTTTAAGCCTTAGATACATTGCATGTTAAATTAGAGAAACCTAGATCCAAGTATTAGGGTTTGCATGTGCACATAGGAAAGTTCTTATGGATCAAACCCATCAAAAAGATCATTTGATCTTTGTTCTCGGCATAACGCACCCAAATACCCCCACACTTAAGCTCTGGCAATTTTAATGGTGGGGAATAATATAGAGGCAATTTTTGGTGATTATAATTTGGATTGAACATCATAAACGCATGAGGTAATTGATTTCTCCATTTTTTTTATCTAATTAGGGCTTAATGATAATTTGATGATTTGAGCAAATTGATTAATATTATGTTATGAAAGCTTATTAGTGATCTTAATGAGAGTTTTTAGATGCTACTAAGAAGTTTTGTATGTCACCCCATGAGTGGGATCAATTTAATGAGAATTAGACTTTTTAACCCTAATTAATTATTTTGAGAAATCGATGCTTTAGAGTTAGATTTAAATGAATTAGGTATTATGGGGAGCTTAATTCATTAACTGATTGAGATTTGAGATAGAGAATGAAAGATAGAGTGTTAACCTATTAAGTGGTTATTTTGATCTTAAGAATAATTAAGCTCTTAAAGGATAATACAAGTATTAAGATGCGTGTGAATGTGTATGAATAGGCCTAAGAGTAAAAGAAGGATTAAGATGCAGTAATTGACAAAAGGAGCCAAAGTGGGGCAGGTAGTGTTCTCTAACTGATAAAGTGAGTTATAACTCTCC